>NC_134353.1:139121334-139421334 GCF_048569485.1 Anomaloglossus baeobatrachus | reverse complement strand
AAAAATTAAAAAATTAAATACCATCTTTATTTTTTTAGGTAACACAATGAAAAGTATTGAAAAGAAACTGAACATTGCCATTCTGGCCATTGTAATACTGTATATTATTGTCCTGGGCCTTCTTATCTTCACCATTAAACTAAAAGGTATTGTATACTATAATGTAATTAGATCACTGACGAACATTTACAGAAAAGGGCCCCTGTGGAAAATCAATATATGGGCCCGTTGCAGGCCAAGAGCTCATCAAAATGTACAATTCTACCTGCTATGGAGGTAGAAATGCCCCCCTTACCTTTTGAGACCCTTTGCGGCCGCACAGATAGCACCAATGATGTGTCCACCCCTTAATGGAATTGTTACTTAAGGAGACCGACCAATAGATGTTTATATAAGCCTCTTGGTTTACATGAAAAGGTATAATCACTCAAAGATTAGCCCGAGTCTGCACTACTGAGATTTTACAAAAGGTACATTCCCATTTTATTTCTATTGAGTGCAGTAATTTGTCGACTTTGTAAAGATTCACACTTGAATAGAATTCAATTCAGACATAAGAACGCCTTAGGTGGGCTTTGCACATTGCGACATCGCAAGCCGATGCTGCAATGTCGCACGCGATAGTCCCCGCCCCCGTCGCAGGTACGATATCGTGTGATAGCTGGCGTAGCGAAAATTATCGCTACGCCAGCTTCACATGCACTCACCTACCCTGCGACCGTTGCTCTGGCCGGTGACCTGCCTCCTTCCTAAGGGGGCGGGTCGTGCGGCGTCATAGCGACGTCACACGGCAGGCGGCCAATAGCGGCAGAGGGGCGGAGATGAGCAGGATGTAAACATCCCGCCCATCTCCTTCCTTCCGCATATCCTACGGAAGCCGCGGTGACGCCGGTAGGAGATGTTCTTCGCTCCTGCGGCCTCACACACAGTGATGTGTGCTGCCGCAGGAGCGAGGAACAACATCGGACCGTCGCGTCAGCATAATTATGGATTACGCCGACGCTGCACCGATGATACGATTACGATGATTTTGCGCTCGTTAATCGTATCATCTAGGCTTTACACACTACGATGTCGCATGCAATGCTGGATGTGCGTCACTTTCAATTTGACCCCACCGACATCGCACCTGCGATGTCGTAGTGTGCAAAGCCCGCCTTAGGTGAGACTCAAAGCCAGGACTCCAATGTTAAAAGGCAATAGTGCTGACCATTGACCTGCAGTATAACCATCACACGGTATATTGTATAACAGTGTTTAATTGATTTAAAAGTGTATTATGTGTATAGAATTGTGGACAAAAGTTTTGAAATCGACACATATTTTGATGTTCACATACTGTAGTTTGCTGCATCAATGTTTTCATGTATTTTAGTCACATGCGTCTATGGTTACTGAAGTGCAATTAATAGCATTTCATAAATGTTTATGTGACACCCTGGACTAGCCAGGTAGTCACAGATAGACCCCCGCCCTACACCTGTCCCCCAAAAAGGTGTCATCAGCCAACTATTAAAACCTAGTCACCTCTCTCAGTGCTTGATGGACACACCAGGGGGCGGAGCCAGGCGGTTGGGCACGCCCACCAAGGAGTCCAGAGAGCCTGAGGCAGGAAAAAGAAAACAGTTCGGTTGTTGAGTTTTAGGAGTGGAGTAGAGTGGAAGCAGGCCTGTGCCCAGGTCTGCAGCAGTCTGACAGGTGCCAGGGTTGGAGCCCTGGTACCTTGGCTAGGAGACATACGGAGGCCTTAGCCTGCAGGAGCCGGGAAGATGGCTCGGTGGAACCGTGGTGGACCGGGACAGGGTAGTGGTCCGCTGGTACCGACCCGGGGAACCGACTCGGAAACCGTATCACACAGGGGGGTACTCAGACCCTGAAACGAGGTCCAGAATCAACTGGACTGAGTTAATTAACTGATTGCGGTCTGGACTATAGGTCCTTTCCCACCCAAGTCCCGACTAAAGACAACAGCCTAACGAGGGGGATAGAAAGCCACTGCACAGGCAGAGAGATCCCACGGGCCAGCGTCTGCGGGTAAATGGGCTCTCCCGACATTCACACAACCGGGGAGCCGACTACCGTCGCTGAAGCGCAGGCAGTCTACAGATACACAACACGGTGCAGGAGAAAGGCTAAGACCACCGAACCAGGTGGAACCAGATGCAGCCGGTTGCGGGCACCGACCACCATCAACTTGATTTACCAGAGACTTGTGTGTGTCAATAACAGTGAGTACAACAGTGCCATCCGGCCGCGCACCGCCCTGCACCGCCCAGCTATCCCCAACGGGTCCCGGGGCCATCATCCCTACCCATGGAGGGGTTAACATCTTGTTGCACTACCATCTTCCCTGGGGTGCCCAGTAATCGCAGCGGTTGTGTCTACCTTCTCCACATCCCGTGGGTGCCATCACGGACTCAAGCGCGGCTCCGGCCGTGCACCTACCTAACCCCCACCAAAAGCGCCAGCATCCCCTTTCAGAGCAAAGTGACCCCGGGTCTGGAGGCGCTCGAGCCACCCACCAACGAGCCTGGACCCGAGCGGCTCGGCTGCAGCCGAGCGCAGGGCGGTACACATCAACTCTTCTGGTGTCACGAACAGGATTCAAACCTATTCACTTATCTAGTGAAGTGAAGTCAGCGGTGAACGGTTGCAGAGATCCCTGCCACACTTTTGGTTCCTGGACCCCGCGAGAGCGCCATGGCTGACCCGTCCCGCAAGCCCGCAGCACCGGAGCCCACGCTTTGAACTGCAGCGTGGGTGGAAGCCCGGACGACACTGATGTGCCACCGTCTGCAGGTCCAGGTGCTCTTCCTAATGGAGCGGTGGGTGGCCGAGATGGAGGAGATAGTTGCGGCCGTGCGGGTACGTGAAGTGGAGGCAATTTTGGAGGAGCAGATAAGTGACCCACGCCCCTGTGTCCCCGAGGGACCGGCCGACGCGGCTGAGGGACCCGGTCGGCCTCTGCCCTCTATGTTGCCTCCCTCACCGCCCGTACCGGCTACCGCTGCTCCCCAGCTCGGTCCCCTGCCCCTGACACCGGCAGCGAAGCCCGCCCAATCCACCTGCGAGGATCCGCCGGTGGAAGCAGCCCGAGGACAGCCAGTCACCTGATCAACCCCCATCCCACTCCCGTGGAAGATTGACTGCCGGCAGGTGTCCGGCTTTGGATCGAGCCCGTTGGTCCCGGAAGTAGCCGCGCCCCTGCTAATCCAGGCTTCGGCAGTCCGCCCGGCCAAGATGGAAGTACCCGGTGACCGAAAGGAGGTCCAGTGGGCAAAGCTGGCTGCTCCCACAAACAAGGCCTCGGCTGAGGCGTCGCAGGGCTGCCGCTGCAAGGCAGCACAGCAGGCCACGTCACAGCGGAGTTCCCCAGTGCAGAAGGTGTCGGTCGTAGCCGGCACGAGGGAACTCCGGCTGGGCCCGACCCCCGCGCAAAGGGAGCAGGCAGTCGCTCCGTATTGGGAGCGGCAGCAGCGCCAGCAGGGCCAGGAGATTGCGGCTCGAGAGAAGCAGAAGGCGGAGGTGCTGGCCCGGACCATCAGGAAAAAGAAAACCTCCACAGCGCCACCTATCGGGTACAGGGCCCAACCTACAAAGGCCAAGTCCGGCAGTTTGACCCCAGCCGTGGATGGGGGTTTATCTTTGAGCCCGGCCTGGAGGCGGAAGTGTTTGTGTCCCGCAGAGACGTGTACCCGCACCTGCCCGTTGGTTACCCCAAGCGGGACCTGGAGCCCGGAGAGCTGGTGAGCTACACCCGGCATTGCGGGGAGAGGGGTGGTTCGCCCTCAATGTGAAAAGAAGGGTGAGCCGCAGTGCCCGGAGGCACCCCCAGTCCCCTACCCTGCCATATAGTCCTGAGGAGTACGAGGAAGAGTGTTAAAAGGTAGCGGTTCCCGGCTACCATACTGCCCGTCCCCGTTGGGACTTTGTTTGATCCCCGTTACTGCCCGTTTTACAATGAACATGGCTGAGAACTTGCAGGCCACCCAAAAACATTTGGGCTTGTAAATAATCCCGGACCACCCTTTCAGGTCCAACAGTCCCCGGGGAGGCTGGTTGGAGGAAGGGCCTGCAGCAGAGAAGGCCGAGGTCTCGTCACCATTGGAACCAGTGACTACCCTCCGGGTCAGGGGTCCCCTCGACGTGGGGCCTCTGAGAGACTGCCGGGTAAGGAACTTTTTACCCGGCCCGTATAGGCAATACCCGGACCTGAACCCGATTTCTGGACTGGGAAAAAGGGGTGCTGACCTGTTTTTAGAGGCAGCATCAAGGTTTAGGTTTGCTTGGGTGGGCAAATGAAAGGACCCGATCCCGTCCCGTTCCCGGTTAATAAAAGTGTTTCCTTTTATATTTTGCAATGTTTAAGTAACATGCCTCCCGCAAGGGAAGAAACACAAATGCTTGATTGTAAATACTGTTGTTATAATTGTACAAATGTTCTCTTTTATCTTTTTCAGTTACAAAATAAACGGTGGTGGTCGGACAGCCCGCGGACGGTCTGTAGTTAACCAAGGGAGAGTGTGACGCCCTGGACTAGCCAGGTAGTCACAGATAGACCCCTGCGCTACACCTGTCCCCCAAAAAGGTGTCATCAGCTAACTATTAAAACCTAGTCACCTCTCTCAGTGCTTGATGGACACACCAGGGGGAGGAGCCAGGTGGTTGGCCACGCCCACCGAGGAGTCCAGAGAACCTGAGGCAGGAAAATGAAAACAGTTCGGTTGTTGAGTTTTAGGAGTGGAGTAGAGTGGAAGCAGGCCTGTGCCCAGGTCTGCAGCAGTCTGACAGGTGCCAGGGTTGGAGCCCTGGTACCTTTGCTAGGAGGCATACGGAGGCCTTAGCCTGCAGGAGCCGGGAAGATGGCTCGGTGGAACCATGGTGGACCGGGACAGGGTAGTTGCCAGCCGGTACCGACCCGGGGAACCGACTCGGAAACCGTAGCACACAGGGCTGTACTCAGACCCTGAAACGAGGTCCAGAATCAACTGGACTGAGTTAATTAACTGATTGCGGTCTGGACTATAGGTCCTTTCCCACCCAAGTCCCGACTGAAGACAACATCCCAACGAGGGGGATAGAAAGCCACTGCACAGGCAGAGAGATCCCACGGGCCAGCGTCTGCGGGCAAACGGGCTCTCCCAACATTCACACAACCGGGGAGCGGACTCCCGTCGCTGAAGCGCAGACAGTCTACAGATACACAACATGGTGCAGGAGAAAGGCTAAGACCACCAAACCGGGTGGGGGACCAGATGCAGCCGACTGCGGGCACCGACCACTATCAACTTGGTTTACCAGAGACTTGTGTGTGTCAATAACAGTGAGTACAACAGTGCCATCCAGCCACGCACCGCCCTGCACCACCCAGCTATCCCCAACGGGTCTCGGGGCCATCATCCCTACCCATGGAGGGGTTAACATCTTGCTTGCTGCACTACCATCTCCCCCGGGGTGCCCAGTAATCGCAGCGGTGGTGTCTACCTTCACCACATCGCGTGGTGGCGTCACGGACTCAAGCACGGCTCCGGCCGTGCACCTACCTAACTCCCACCAAAAGCGCCAGCATCCCCTTTCAGAGCGTCCGGGTCCGAAGGAGCTCAAGCCACCCACCAACGAGCCTGGACCCGAGCGGCTCGGCTGTAGCCGAGCGCCGGGCGGTACATTTACACTTTTATTGACAAATTCATCAAGTTTAATTAAAGACTCAATATTTACAGTGATAAGCCTTATTTTTCAAGACTTCTGCCTTTTGCCCTGGCAGGTGGATATCAAATTCTTCTCAGACCCATTCTTCTCTAATCTGTGCTTGGATCTTATCACAATTTCTGTTTGTCCACCCACTTTTTGAGGATTGACCATGAGGTCTCAATGGGATTTAGAATAGAGATGAGCAAACCTGAATTGTAAAGGTCAAGATTTGTAGCGAACACTTGGTGTTCAGGGTTCAATCCTGAACATTAGATATGAGCTAACCTCAAGCTCAAGGAAAGGGAGGGTGTTTTTTTTTCCTGCACGCTGAGGAATGTGTTTTTTCTGGTCATTATTGGCTTACATTCTGTGTTGGAAAATGTTTTGTTCATGGAGAATTGCTAAAAAAACAAACACTGCCCACATAGCTTCGGAAGTGTATTGCTTTTAGCCCAACGAAAAACACTTCTGGAGCTGTGTGGACAGTGTTTGTTTTTTACTTTCTGTGAACAAAACATCTTCCAACACTGAATGTAAGCTAAATTTGATCTGAAAAAAACACATCCTGCAGCACGCAGGATGCAGGCAATCACACACACGAGCCGAGCGCAACACTCACCTGACTGATTTTCTCGTGTTTTCCCGAACCCCAACCCCAAGCCTCATGCTTGAAGTTCGCTTATCTCTACCGATTATGATCTTTTTTTTCGGGTGCTTTCGGGTGCTTCATGTATGCTTACCACATGATCGAGCATCACTGTTCTCGGGTACGCTCGGTGCTTGGCCCAGTGAGAGCCGCTTGCAGTCTCTGAATGGCTCTCACTGGGGGCAAACAACATTTTGTAGACGCTGTGTGTCCAAAGTAAAAAAAAAATACCCTCCCTCGCCTGGACAACCTTAGGGTACCGTCTCACTAAACGATGTACCAGCAATTCCGACCACGATTTGACCTGGTCAGGATCGCTGGTGCGTCGCTACATTGTCGCTGGTGAGCTGTCAATCAGGCAGATCTCACCAACAACCAGCCATCAGCGACTCTACGCTTGGTAACCAAGGTACACATCAGGTTACTAAGCAAAGTGCTTTGCTTAGTTATCTGATATTTACCCTGGTTACTTGTGCAGGGAGCCAGCACTAAGCGGTGTACGTTGGTAACCAGGGTAAATATCAGGTAACTAAACAAAGTGCTTTGCTTGGTTACCCGATGTGTACCCTGGCTACGTGTGCAGGGAGCCAGCGCTGGCAGCCTGTAAGCATGTATGCTGGTAACCAGGGTAAATATTGGGTAACCAAGCAAAGCGCTTTGCTTAGTTACCCAATATTTTTCCTGATTACCAGCGTACGCTGCTTACACAGTTGGTCCTCGTTGGTCTCCCACCGTCAAATATGCCCATGTGTGCTACACAGCGGGAGACCAATGAGCAAAAAATGAACCACAACAGTGTGTAACTATCAGCGATTTCACAGCAGGGGCCAGGTTGCTTCTTAGTGTCACACACAGCGAGATCGCTGGTACTGGTACGTCACAAAACCTGTGACTCAGCAGTGATCTCGCTAGAGATCTCGCTATGTGAGAAGTACCCCTTATTTTTCAAGACTTCTGCCTTTGCCCTGGCAGGTGGATATCAGATTCTGGGCCAAATCCTGACTGATGACAACCCATTCTTATCTAATCTGTGCTTGGATCTTATCACAATTTCTGTTTATCCCTCCACTTAATGACCATAAAGTCTCAATGGGATTAAGATTAGAGATGAGCAAACCTGAACTGTAAAGGTACCGTCACACTAAGGCTACGTGCGCACGTGTGCGTATTTCATGCAGTTACGCTGCGCTATGTAGCGCAGCGTAACTGCATGCGTCCTGCGTCCCCTGCATAATCTATGAAGATTGTGCAGGGGCCGTGCGCACGTGGCGTCTTGGAGCGCAGCACTTCGGCTGCTGCCCGAAGCGCACGTTCTAAGAAGTGACATGTCACTTCTTTCCTGCGCTCTGCCGGCAGCCCCCGCTCTGTCTATGGCAGGAGCTGCAGTCAGAGTGCATGGAATCGGGTTTTTTTTTTCATTACGCACTGTTTCTGCAGCGATTTGAAGCGCACGTGTGCTGTTCAAATCGCTGCAGAAAATTCTGCAGTGCAGAACGCAATGTGCGCACATAGCCTAAGCGACGCAACCAGTGATCCCACCAGTGATCTGACCTAGCAGGGATCGTTGGTGTGCGCTACATGGTCGCTGGTGAGCTGTCAATCAGGCAGATCTCCACAGTGATCAGAGATCAGCCACCAGCGACCTGTGTAACGACGCTGTGCTTCTTAACTATGGTACACATCGGGTTACTAAGCAAAGCGCCTTGCTTGGATACCCGATATGTACCTTGGTTATCAGCTTACCGCAGGCTGCCAGAAGCCTGCTCCCTGCACATTCAGATCGTTGGCTCCCGCTGTCAAACACAGAGATGTGTGCTTCACAGCGGGAGAGCAACGACCAAAAAATGGTCCATGTACAATATAGACACTGCACTCTCTATTCAAAGAACGAGGTATATAAAGACCAACAAAGTAGTTTTAGTTCAAAAGGTTTTTTGTTTTTTTATTTTTATATTTTCAATGCTATAAGGTAATAAAAGTGATTATAATACATATGGTGGGACGTTTCGGCCATAACACTGGCCTTCTTCACGCCGTATTACACTGGAAAGAGGGTAAAAACAAGACAAAATCAATATACATGAAAAAAAGAGGGAAAAATAAAAGAAAGGGGTTTTTTTACATATAATTACATATATACATTTTTTGGTAGTTGCTTAATAGTAAGGAATCTTAATCCATGTCAATATTAGTTCCTTGGACGTATATTATGCAACTCTATACAGTAAGTTACCATAGATGTATTAGAAAAAGAAAGGATAATAGCAACAGTAGTGAAGGTGGCAATAAAGCACCTACCTCCAAAGAAGTGGGGGAAATTGGTTCCAATAGATGCAGGGAGTGTGTACAGAGAAGTATAGAGTAGGGGGACACCCTAGGTATTATTTTTCTATTGGTCACAGAAGAAAATTCCTGCAAATAAAGGTAGATAGGGTGAGATTGGAGTAGATGGAACACCTGACTAAGGTAAGTATACCCAGGTGAGCATACCTGGTGGATAAGGTGTCTCAGGGTATGTTTGTTCTGGAAAGGTCTAGTGAGTGCATCAGCAGAGCATTTTAACTTATGGTTTCTGAAACATAGGAAAAGAGTCAATGTGGTTTAAACAGATAGATTCTCAGTTTAATGCCAAAGGTGTTTTGACCAATTACCTTGTAATAATGCGCAACCTTAATTCAGTATTTATTGGAATAGTGTAGGGACCTAGTCTGAATTTAGTATTTTCAGATACGGGCTCACATTTTATGTCCTGTAAGGCAGGGAACATAAGCTGTTAGGAAGTGCATTGTAACTATAGTAGAAGGTTAACAAAGAACAGGTGGTACCTTATTGGACTCCACATGTGAAATAAAGCTAAAGACATGCACTGAAAAGGACAACACTAACTTTGAACAGGGCACAGTTGATTTCATCATGGCTCTTTTAGAACTGGTCCTGAATGAGAATTATTTTCTATTTAAGGATGATTTCTATATCCAATGCCACGGGACCGCGATGGGATCTAATGTAGCCCCGGCGTATGCAAACCTCTTCATGGACTTTTTTGAAAATCGATACATTTATTCTTATCCATCATTCGATGAACTGGCCCTTCTCTGGGTCCGTTACATCGATGATGTATTCTGCATCTGGCAGGGTGACATTACAAGCTTACTAAACTTTGATAAATATATCAATAGTGTATGGCCGGAGATTAAATTCACACTGAATTACCATCCAAAGGAAATTAACTTTCTTGACACATATATAAGAAAAGATGACATCGGTGTTCTATCCACTGACCTATACCGCAAGCCCACGGACCGTAATTGCATGCTCCTGTACAACAGCTGCCACCCAAAATCCATTAAAAATAGCTTGCCGAGGTCGCAATTCAAAAGGATTACCCGTATAGTCTCAGATGATACCATCAGAGAACAGAGACTAGAAGAAATGACTGAGAGGTTCCTGACACGGAACTACCCCGAGACCCTACTTAGAGCAGAGAAGGAAAGGGCACTTCTTCCTACTCCCTTGAGGGAGGAGACAATCAAGTATGACAGGATCCCATTTGTACATACATATCACCCCTCCATGCCCCTAGTATACAATATAATCCATCGACATTGGCCACTGCTTAAAAAGGCGTACCCAGATATAGGATCATTCATTCTTCCTCCACTAATGTGCAAAAGGAGACCACCTAATATAAAAGACTCACTGGTTAAAGCAGATGTGGGTAGTGATAAATTCAATACCCAAACACTTCTGGCGCCTAAACGTACTGGCACCTTTCCGTGCCTCAGTTGTGCCTCTTGCTCAAACGTCATCAAGGGTGACCACTTTGTACACCCCAGGTCCGGCAAAAGCTTCCAGATCAAAGAACATTTTACATGCGAAAGCAACTTTGTGATATATCTAATCAAATGTCCCTGTGGTTTGCTATATGTCGGCGAGACCACACAGCATGTAGGTGACAGAATTGCCAGCCACAAATCCACGATTAGATGTGGGAAAGTATGGCTTCCCATCCCCTCTCATTTTCATGAGGCCAGGCACAATGTGGCGCAATTACGGTTCCAGGTTATTGATAGAGTGCTCAGACCTAGACGTGGCGGTAACCACATAGAGCTTCTGAAAAAACGGGAAAGTTTCTGGATTTATAAACTCGAAACTCTAGCACCCAAAGGGCTCAATAGAGAAATAGATTGGCCCACTTAAAGTGTATACATCTATAAAACGTTGTCTATGACATAACTAAGTGCTGATTACTTATTTTTTACAGAAAACCTAAGAAAAACCTCTACTACCATTTCTGTCTTCACTGCGCACTCTCTATTAGATGGTAATGTATAGATTAACACCAAAATAGATTTTTATAGACACTGTACTGTCCTTGCACTACGTAGCATATTGGGACCCTTTTACTTTGTGTATTAACCTTTTGCTTCTAGGTTTTATGGAGTACGCATAAACGATACTATGATGTCATATTTCCCATGCTAGGTTTTGCCTATGTCTGTGTTTCTATTCACAGCGTATATATTCCTTGTGTTCCAATTACTATTGTATATGTGCCGTACATAATTCAATACAGACACTTGCCCCTGTACTATGCCTGCCTTCTCCTATTCCTCTCTTAGCCTGTAACCTCTTACCAGTTGAATACACAAAAACATCTACATAGAAGGAATAAGCGTCTTCCCAGTACGATTATCTCACTAAGTACAGAAAATTGCTAACTGCGCAGGTGCCGGCTCCCCTAATACATACCTAACGGTACCGTAATTGCACTAACACGAGCGCACTACGCTACTGCGCATGCGCCGGCGTCTGACGTGACTTCCGGTTTTCGGAAGTAAATAGCCGGCATACACAGTCCCCATTTGCAGCAGCCACAGTCTGGGAAGACGGCCTTCTAAGGTAGGACGCAACATCACAACCCCTCCAACCGGACCACTTTCTTTACCATTGTCTTGCATTCCACTAATCCGACTTTCCATCCCATAGAGGGACACCTTAAACTGCCCTACACACATCTCCTGCTTAAGGATCACACAGGTAATGTGCTTTAAGTCAAAACTGCTTCAGTATATCAGGATTTACATGTCCCAGTACCTGTATCCAACCCTGTTGCGTATTACCTCTTCCAGATAATAGAAAGTGTATTTCTGCATACTCTCTTTCTCTACAAGTGGTGGATTATATCCTGAACGGCTCAAAGGTATAATATCCCCATTTTCTACACTAGTGGCATTTAGTGCATTGGTTCATTCTGAATCAGCTCTGTCCATTTTGTCTTATAGGAATTACACATTGCAAAGACCTTTTCAGTGCATGTCTTTAGCTTTATTTCACATGTGGAGTCCAATAAGGTACCACCTGTTCTTTGTTAACCTTCTACTATAGTTACAATGCACTTCCTAACAGCTTATGTTCCCTGCCTTACAGGACATAAAATGTGAGCCCGTATCTGAAAATACTAAATTCAGACTAGGTCCCTACACTATTCCAATAAATACTGAATTAAGGTTGCGCATTATTACAAGGTAATTGGTCAAAACACCTTTGGCATTAAACTGAGAATCTATCTGTTTAAACCACATTGACTCTTTTCCTATGTTTCAGAAACCATAAGTTAAAATGCTCTGCTGATGCACTCACTAGACCTTTCCAGAACAAACATACCCTGAGACACCTTATCCACCAGGTATGCTCACCTGGGTATACTTACCTTAGTCAGGTGTTCCATCTACTCCAATCTCACCCTATCTACCTTTATTTGCAGGAATTTTCTTCTGTGACCAATAGAAAAATAATACCTAGGGTGTCCCCCTACTCTATACTTCTCTGTACACACTCCCTGCATCTATTGGAACCAATTTCCCCCACTTCTTTGGAGGTAGGTGCTTTATTGCCACCTTCACTACTGTTGCTATTATCCTTTCTTTTTCTAATACATCTATGGTAACTTACTGTATAGAGTTGCATAATATACGTCCAAGGAACTAATATTGACATGGATTAAGATTCCTTACTATTAAGCAACTACCAAAAAATGTATATATGTAATTATATGTAAAAAAACCCCTTTCTTTTATTTTTCCCTCTTTTTTTCATGTATATTGATTTTGTCTTGTTTTTACCCTCTTTCCAGTGTAATACGGCGTGAAGAAGGCCAGTGTTATGGCCGAAACGTCCCACCATATGTATTATAATCACTTTTATTACCTTATAGCATTGAAAATATAAAAATAAAAAAACAAAAAACCTTTTGAACTAAAACTACTTTGTTGGTCTTTATATACCTCGTTCTTTGAATAGAGAGTGCAGTGTCTATATTGTACATGATAGTCTGGACCCCGGTCCACTCACTAGCACCTCAAAATTTTCCAATAACTGAGTGCACACCATATATTTTTAGTCAAAAAATGGTCCATGACATTCAGCAACGACTGGCGACCTCACAGCAGGGGCCAGGTTGTTGCTGGATGTCACACACAGCGACATCGCTAGCAAGATCGCTGTTGAGTCTCAAAAACCGTGACTCAGCAGCGATGTTGCTAGCGATGTCGCTTAGTGAGACGTGGCCTTAAAGGTCGAGATTGGTACTGAACACTTGGTGTCCAGTAGAGTTGAGCGCGGTTCGAGGTTCGAGGTTCTCCAGTTCTAGGCTCGAGTGATTTTGGGGGCTGTTCGAGATCGAACTAGAACTCGAGCTTTTTGCTCGATAGTTCTAGATACGTTCGAGAACGGTTCTAGCAGCAAAAAGCAGGGCTTTTTACAGCTACAGTGTGCAGGAGCCATCGCTGGCAGCCTGCCAGAAGCTGGTAACCAAGATAAACATCGGGTATCCAAGCAAAGCGCTTTGGTTAGTAACCCGATGTTTATCCTAGTTACGTGCAGGAAGCCCACACTTCCCCGCTCAGCTTGCTCCACCCCCTCCTGCCCGCGGCATGTATTGTACACACACACACACACACACACACACACACGGTCCCGCTCGGCTTACCTGCGGTGATGAAGTCCCGCCATCCCGACCTCAGCGCTGTCACTGTCCTCCATGGCCGCCGCTTGTCACATCACCTTCTCTCGCTTCCAACCCGAGACTGACTAGCGGTGACGTCACGGGCCTCTCGCGATACTTGGTGTGAAGGCGCCGGTCATTGAACTCAGTGACAGGGGCTGTCAGTGTGCTGGAGATCAGCGCAGGTAATGTACCTCGCTGACAGCAGCACTTGTCATCCCCTGCAGTGACCTGGGCTGAACCATTGATGTTAGCTCAGGTCACTGCACTGCTCTCCCAGCCAATGGGGAACATCCTGCTCTTCATTGACTGGGACAGTGTGGATCGTCATGGCAAGCCCCTTGGATTACACCAGACCTGGATTTGTTTTTCATTCTAATAAATTGGTTAAAGAGGGAATGTTTTGGGGAGTGTTTTTTCAAATAAAAATGTGTTTGTCGTCTATTTTTTTTTATTACTGACTGGGTTGGTGATGTCGGGTATCTGATAGACGCCTGACCTCACCAACCCCAGGGCTTGATGCCAGGTGACATTACACATCTGGTATTAACCCCATATATTACCCCGTTTGCCACCGCACCAGGGCGCGGGATGAGCTGGGGCGAAGCACCAGGATTGGCGCATCTAATGGATGCGCCACTTCTGGGGCGGCTGCGGCCTGCTATTTTTAGGCTGGGGAGAGTCCAATAACCATGGACCTCCCTAGTCTGAGAATATCAGGCCCCAGCTGTCTGCTTTACCTTGGCTGGTGATCCAATTTTGGGGGACCCCTACGTGTTTTTTTTTTTAATTATTTATTTAATTTAAAATAACAGCGTGGGGTGCCCTCAGTTTTGGATTACCAGCCAAGGTGAGGTTGCCAGCTGTGGTCTGCAGGCTGCAGCCGTCTGCTTTACCCTAGCTGGCTACAAAACTAGGGGGAACCCTACGTCATTTCTTTTTTTCATTTTTTTTGGCTAAATACAAAGCTAAGCACCCCTTAGTGCCACATGAAAGGCACCAAGGGGTGCTCCACTTTTTCTCCACTTTTTCTCCATTTTTTCTCCACTTTTTCTCCACTTTTTCTCCACTTTTTCTACATTTTTTTCTCCATTTTTTCTCCACTTTTTCTCCACTTTTTCTCCACTTTTTCTACATTTTTTTCTCCACTTTTTCTCCACTTTTTCTCCATCTTTTTCTCCACTTTTTCTCTACTTTTTCTCCACTTTTTCTCCATTTTTTTCTCCACTTTTTCTCCATCTTTTTCTCCATTTTTTCTCCACTTTTTCTCCATTTTTTCTCCATTTTTTCTCCACTTTTTCTCCACTTTTTCTCCACTTTTTCTCCATTTTTTTCTCCACTTTTTCCTCCACTTTTTCTCCACTTCTTCTCCACTTTTTCTCCATTTTTTCTCCACTTTTTCTCCACTTTTTCTACATTTTTTTCTCCATTTTTTCTCCACTTTTTCTCCACTTTTTCTCCACTTTTTCTCCACTTTTTCTCAATTTTTTTCTCCACTTTTTCTCCACTTTTTCTCCACTTTTTCTCCACTTTTTTCTCCACTTTTTCCTCCACTTTTTCTCCACTTTTTCTCCACTTTTTCTCCACTTATTCTCCATTTTTTCTCCACTTTTTCTACATTTTTTTCTCCATTTTTTCTCCACTTTTTCTCCACTTTTTCTCCATTTTTTCTCCACTTTTTCTCCACTTTTTCTCCATTTTTTCTCCACTCTTACTACATTTTTTTCTCCATTTTTTCTCCACTTTTTCTCCACTTTTTCTCCATTTTTTCTCAACTTTTTCTCCACTTTTTCTCCACTTTTTCTCCATTTTTTCTCCACTTTTTCTACATTTTTTTCTCCATTTTTTCTCCACTTATTCTCCACTTTTTCTCCACTTTTTCTCCACTTTTTCTCCATTTTTTCTCCACTTTTTCTCCACTTTTTCTCCACTTTTTCTCCACTTATTCTCCACTTTTTCTCCACTTTTTCTCCACTTTTTCTCCATTTTTTCTCCATTTTTTTCTCCATTTTTTCTCCACTTTTTCTCCGTTCTTTTTCTATGGTTGGTCTACCCATTAGCTCTGCCATGCATACTGTAGCTCTACACCTACTGCACATGTTACTTTATGATTGACATCTCTTTCGTACCAGAGCTGTCTAAGCCTACTCTGACCCCATATTTGTCATTACTATATTGTCCTTGTACTGTATTATGACATTTGTATCATGTGTTTCATTTCTTGCTGTGTTGCAATTTTTTTGCTGCATCTCAATTGTACCTCTACATTGTTCGAGTTTATGTTATTGCTCTCTCACTCTTATGTGATACTGATTATTGTCATTTTTCATGATTACATGCAGATAAGTCCAATCTGACGAAGGCTCAGGCCGAAACGTCATTTGTAACTTGTTTTGGACAAAAACATATATGCTTATGAAAATTTTTTTTTTCTTAATACGGACCAATAAAGAGTGATTTTGGATTACTATCCGTTGTGACTTACTGACTAAAGCCCACTTTACACGTTGCAATTAGTTGTACAATCGGATTTGCGATGTGACACGCCCAGGTTGCATACGGGATCTATGAGATTTCACGTTGGTCGTTCATTTGCTGTCACACGAGCGTTAGTAGTCTATGTTAAATTGGTCAATTTTGTGTGCGATCCTTTAGATCATGTGTTCTGTGACGTATGCATTGAGCACCTTTTTTTTTTTTTTATTTATTGACTTGCCAAGCGTGTGTAATGTGGGATGCGTTTTTACTATGTCATCTGCCATTCAGCTCTGCTACATGGCCGCTAACAGCAGACACAGACAGCCATGTAGCAGAGCTGAATGGCCGATGACAGCAGACACAGAAAGAGCCGCACGATCAGAATGAACTCGGGTGAACTTCACCCGACTTCATTGTCATGCTGCGGCTCTGTCTGTGTCGCGCCCTGATTAGCGGTCACCAGTGAAGGACTCACCGGTGACCGCTAATCTCCTGAGTAACTGAAGTTAGCAGCCCTCTCTCATACTCACCAATCCCCGATCCCCGGCGCTGCACGGCATTCTCACTGCTCCGGCGGCTTTTAATGTTTTGAAAAAGCCGGCCGCCCATTAAACAATTTCATATTCCCTGCTTTCCCCGCCCACCAGCGCCTATGATTGGTTACAGTGAGACACGCCCCCACTCTGAGTGACAGGTGTCACACTGCACCCAATCACAGCAGCCGGTGGGCGTGTCTATACTGTGTAGTGAAATAAATAATTAAATAATTAAAAAAAACGGCGTGCGGTTCCCCCCATTTTTAAAACCAGCCAGATAAAGCCATACGGCTGAAGGCTGGTATTCTCAGGATGGGGAGCTCCACGTTATGGGGAGCCCCCCACCCTAACAATATCAGCCAACAGCCGCCCAGAATTGCCGCATACATAATATGCGACAGTTCTGGGACTGTACCCGGCTCTTCCCGATTTACCCTGGTGCGTTGGCAAATCGGGGTAATAAGGAGTTATTGGCAGCCCATAGCTGCCAATAAGTCCTAGATTAATCATGTCAGGCGTCTATGAGACACCCTCCATGATTAATCTGTAAGTTACAGTAAATAAACACACACCCGAAAAAATCCTTTATTAGAAATAAAAACACACACATATACCCTGGTTCACCACTTTAATCTGCCCCAAAAAGCCCTCCTTGTCCGGCGTAATCCAGGATGATCCAGCGTCGCTTCCACCGCAGCTGCATGGAGGTGACCGGAGCCGCAGCAGACACAGCCGCTCCGGTCACCTCCATGCAGCAAATGAACACAGCCGTGCGATCAGCTGCTGTCACTGAGGTTACCCGCGGCCACCGGTGGATGCAGCGGTGGCCGCGGGTAACCTCAGTGACAGCAGCTGATCGCACGGCTGTGTTCATTTGCTGCATGGAGGTGACCGGAGCGGCTGTGTCTGCTGCGGCTCCGGTCACCTCCATGCAGCTGCGGTGGAAGCGACGCTGGATCATCCTGGATTACGCCGGACAAGGAGGGCTTTTTGGGGCAGATTAAAGTGGTGAACCAGGGTATATGTGTGTGTTTTTATTTCTAATAAAGGATTTTTTCGGGTGTGTGTTTATTTACTGTAACTTACAGATTAATCATGGAGGGTGTCTCATAGACGCCTGACATGATTAATCTAGGACTTATTGGCAGCTATGGGCTGCCAATAACTCCTTATTACCCCGATTTGCCAACGCACCAGGGTAAATCGGGAAGAGCCGGGTACAGTCCCAGAACTGTCGCATATTATGTATGCGGCAATTCTGGGCGGCTGTTGGCTGATATTGTTAGGGTGGGGGGCTCCCCATAACGTGGAGCTCCCCATCCTGAGAATACCAGCCTTCAGCCGTATGGCTTTATCTGGCTGGTTTTAAAAATGGGGGGAACCGCACGCCGTTTTTTTTAATTATTTAATTATTTATTTCACTACACAGTATAGACACGCCCACCGGCTGCTGTGATTGGGTGCAGTGTGACACCTGTCACTCAGAGTGGGGGCGTGTCTCACTGTAACCAATCATAGGCGCTGGTGGGCGGGGAAAGCAGGGAATACGAAATTGTTTAATGGGCGGCCGGCTTTTTCAAAACAGTAAAAGCCGCCGGAGCAGTGTGAATGCCGTGCAGCGCCAGGGATCGGGGATCGGTGAGTATATGAGAGAGGGGGATAGACTGACATGGACTGAGAGTGAGGGACAGAGATAGTGACGGACTGACAGAGATTAGTGCATGACAGACATTGTGAGGCGCTTCAGAACGCAGCTTTTCAGCTGCGCTCTGAAGCAGACCTTTTTGAAGCTGCGGTGCAGAGCGCACACCTGCGCACATAGCATCAGACACCAAAATCGTATGAGGGATGTCACACGTTACAATTGACTAGGTTCGTGCAACAAAACGCTCAATTCTAGAGAATGATACGATGTGTTTGCGATCAACGGTTTTGCGTTCAATCCTGATCGCATGTAGCTGTCACACGCAGATACCTCACAAACGATGCCGGATGTGCGTCACTTACAACTTGACCCCAACGATGGATTGTGAGATATATTGAAGCGTGTGTAGCGGGCTTTAGTCTGGGAGATTTAGAGTGCCGAGGTTACTCACTAATTTTATCTATTATTACCTCTGAGCACCTATATACCAGTGAGCAGAGCTTCCTCTACAGTAGTTCTCCTGATTAGGCATGCCCTTACCTCATGAGCAGGGCATTGCAGCTTTGGTAGCAACCATTACGACATGGACTCTGCTGCTGTGGACCCGAGAAGAGTGAGTGCAGATTCATTGCACCCACACTCCTCACATGAAGGGTCCGCACTCCTAGAAAATGGGGGATACATTCCCTGAGTGTCTCCCCCCCATATTCTAGACGGTCCAGAGTCGTCGTGGGACCCCTTTATTTTTTTTCTTACAATAAATTGGTGAAAGAGGAAATGTTTTGGGGACTGTTTTTTCAAATAAATTTCTTTTGTCGATTTTTTTTTTTTTTGTTAGTACTGACAGTTTATGATGTTGGGTATCTAATAGACGCCATGTCATCACAAACTGCTGGGCTTGATCTCAGGTTACTTTACAGCTAGTATCAACCTGATTTATTACCCCGTTTGCCACTGCACCAGGGCACGGGATGAGCTGGGGTGAAGCGCCAGGATTGGCGCATCTAGTGGATGCGCCAGGTCTGGGGTGCCTGCGGCCTTCTATTGTTAGGCTGTGAAGGCCCAATAACTATGGACCTTCCCACCCTGAGAATACCAGACCACAGCTGTCCGCTTTACCTTGGCTGGTGATCCAATTTTGGGGGACCCTACTTTTATTGTGTAATTATTAATATTTATAAAATAATTATAAAAAAGAGCCTGAGGGGACCTCCACATTGGATCCCCAACCATGGTAAAGCTGCCAGCTGTGGTTTTCAGGCTACAGCCGTCTGCTTTACCCTAGCTGGCTATCAAAAATGGGGGGACCCAACGTCATTTTTTTTTTAACTATTTTTTAAATAGAAAAAATTAATGGGCTTCCCTGTATTTTGATTGCCAACCAAGGTAACGGCAGGCATATGGGGGTGGCAACCCATAGCTGTCTGCTTTATCTGCGCTGAGAATCAAAAATACCGCGGAGCGCTACGTCATTTTTTTAAAGATTTATTTTTACAGCACTGTGATGTCCAGCAATCAAAATACAGGGAAGCCCATTTTATTTTTAGTTATTTAAATAAATAATTAAAAAAAATATATATGGGCTCCCGCTGCATTTTTTGTATTGCTAGCTAAGGGTAATCCAAGCACCACTGCTTGGTGTTACCTTCACTGGCAATGGAAAATCCAGGGAAGCATTTTTTATTTTTTTTGCCAAAAAACTACAAAAAAAGGACGTGAGCTTCGCCATATTTTTGTATGCTAGCCAGGTATAGCAGGCAGGTGCTGGAAGAGTTGGATACAGCGCCAGAAGATGGCGCTTCTATGAAAATGCCATTTTCTGAGGCGGCTGCAGACTGCAATTCGCAGCAGTGGGGCCCAGAAAGCTCAGGCCAACCTGTGCTGCGGATTCCAATCCCCAGCTGCCTAGTTGTACCTGGCTGGACACAAAAATGGGGCGAAGCCTACGTCATTTGTTTTCTAATTATTTCATGAAATTCATGAAATAATAAAAAAAGGGCTTCCCTTTATTTTTGGTTCCCAGCCGGGTACAAATAGGCAACTGGGGGTTGGGGGCAGCCGTACCTGCCTGCTGTACCTGGCTAGCATACAAAAATATGGCGAAGCCCACATAATATTTTCAGGGGGAAAAAAACTTCTGCATACAGTCCTGGATGGAGTATGCTGAGCCTTGTAGTTCTGCAGCTGCTGTCTGTCTGTATGGAGAAGAGCAGACAGCAGCTGCAGAACTACAAGGCTCAGCATACTCCATCCAGGACTGTATGCAGAATTTTTTTGCCCACCAAAAAAATGACGTGGGCTTCGCCATATTTTTGTATGCTAGCCAGGTACAGCAGGCAGCCACGGGCTGCCTCCAACCCCCAGTTGCCTATTTGTACCCGGCTGGGAACCAAAAATATAGGGAAGCCCGTTTTTTTTTAATTATTTCACTTATTTCATGAAATAATTGAAAAACAAATGACGTGGGCTTTGCCCAATTTTTGTGTCCAGCCGGGTACAACTAGGCAGCTGGGGATTGGAATCCGCAGCACAGGTTAGCCCGAGGTTTCTGGGCGCCTCTGCTGCGGATTTCAGTCCGCAGCCGTCCCAGAAAATGGCGCTCTCATAGAAGCGCCATCATCTGGCGCTGTATCCAACTCTTCCAACAGCCCTGGAGCCGGGTGGCTTGTTGGGTAATCATGAGTTAATACTGGCTTTGTTTTACTAGCCAGTATTAAGCCAGAGATTCTTAATGTCAGGCACGTTTAACCCGGCCATTAAGAATCTCCAATAAAGGGTTAAAAAAAAACACCACACAGAGAAAAAATACTTTAATAGAAATAAATACACAGACACATTAGAGACTCCATCTTTATTACCCCCTGTCAGCCCTCCACGATCCTGCTCTTCTGTCTTCTTTCTTTCTAGTGTAGTAGTAGTGACGATTGTAGTGAGGATGAGGTTCCCCAGCTCATCACTTGATGAGCTGGGGAACCTCATCCTCACTACAATCCTCACTAGTGTAGTAGTAGTGACGATTGTAGTGAGGATGAGGTTCACCAGCTCATCACTTGGGGCTGGGGAACCTCATCCTCACTACAATCTTCACTACAATCGGGAAGCAGCGTGCAGCCTTCACTCCGTGAGTGATCAGTGCTGGCTGTTAGCGGTAACAGCGGTAACGCTGACAGACGCGTTACCATAGCAATGGTGCTCTCGGAGCCGCGGTTAGCGGTGACGTCACCGCTAACTGCGTTGCTATGGCAATGGTGATCTCCGTTAATGACCGGCTGTGTCAGCCGGTCCCTAACGGAACGGGAAGTCGACCGTGTGCTAGAGCATGTCGCCGGTACACGGCGATACACATATGTGCACCGTGTACCAGAGAGATGCACTCGCAGGTCCTACATGACGCGTCATAGTCATGTGACCAGTCTGTAGCCAATGAGATAATAGCCACGTGACTGGTCACATGGCTATTTTGACGTCACGATAGGTCCTGCATCTCTGCTGGCAGTGCCGTCACCGGGAGGATTCAGCGATCATCGGATGGAATAGCGGCAGGAGACACAGTGCAGAAGGGATCGCGAGGACCGGTAAGTGTTATGGCAATGTTTATTAACTGTTTGTGTACATTTATAATGCATTTTTATGTGTTTGTGATTGCCTCCCATTATAGCCTATAGGTTCGAGTTTGGTTCATCGAACGTTCGACGAACCGAACTCGAACGGGACCCCGTTCGGCGAACCGACCTCGAGCCGATTCGCGACCGGTTCGCTCATCTCTAGTGTCCAGGGTTCGATCCCGAACATGGTCTTTTTTTAAAAAAAAGTCTGTGCCACAGTTTGGGTGCTTTATGTAATGCTAACCATTTGATCGAGTATCGGTGTGCTCAGGTAAGCTTGGTGATCACCCCAGTGAGAGCCACTTGCAATCTCTGAATGACTGGGGGTAAAAACAACATTATTGGATGCTGTGGGTCCCCTGGAAATGCTTTGTTTATGGCTGGCAGTATATACATGTGCGTAGAGCCAAACTGCCCAATCAGTGATTTCTATTATACTCATTATTCGAGTAGAGCCCAATAGTTCAGGCTGACTTATATGGAATTCGGGGTCCGGGAACAAGTCCAGGTCAAGTCTGGGTCCCGAAGCAAACTTTTAACTACTGTCCGTCTGAACACGGCGGACGCGATCATACATGGGTCAGTTCATCTCTAATTAAGATCTATTCAGTTTCTTGACCATAGACACATGAAGGTTTTTTTGAGCCATTAAGTTATTGCATTTTCCTTATGATATGGTCTACTTCATGCTGGAGAAAGCATTGTTCATAACCAAAGTGCTTCATGATCTTTGTCAGAAGTTGCTCTTGGAGGATGATTAGATGCTAATTTTTATTCATGGCAGTGTTCTTAAGAAAAATTCTAAGTGAGCAGACTCCACTGGATGAAAAGCTCCCACACATGAATGGTCTCAGGATGCTTTACTGTTGGCATGATAGATTCATGGTAGCACTCACCTTTTCTTCTCCAATCCTTCTTCAGATGTCCGAAACAGTCTGAAGGGTGCTTCACCAGAGAAAAGTAGGAAAGTCAAGGTATTGGACTATAGAAGAGTCAAGTTATTTTCTTTGATAAAACCATAACTAAGTGGCTCATTGAATAAAACATTCTAAATTTCGGTCCATGGCCAGGAAACTCGCCAGATATCAGTCCCAATGAGAACCTGTGGTCAATCCTCATAAAGTGGGGGGACAAACACAGAAATTGTGAATAAATGGGTTCTATTAATTCAGGATTTGTCCAAAGCTGATATCTAGCATGGTAGGGGGAATTGCAGAAATCTTGAATAAAAAAAGGTCAAAAACGGGAAAGAATTGAGTTTTTGCATAAACTTTGACCACTGCAGGGGCGGTACATCAGCACTATTTGACTATTCGCGAATATTCGATGCGCAATGTAAGTCTATGGGAAACTCGAAAAATTTCACGTTGGACCTAACGGCGAGCTGTGGTGACTGAGGAAAAGGCTGAAATGGATGGGAAAAGGCAGAAACAGTATGGGAACGGCCTGTAGAAGGTGCCTGACTGCATTTCTGATGTCTTGGAATAATCTGCTCAGAGCAGCACGCGGCTTTTACGTAGTCACCAGAACAGCTCTCAAACGAAAGTAAAAGAGAGGAAAAATTGAGAAGAAACAGTTTCTAGTGCCTAATCACTTTAATAAAACGTAAAATCAAGTCCCAATCTAAAAAAAAACACTTTAGCATATGTTCACACGTTTCGTTTTTTACATTTGTCTCCCTTTTTCGATTAGAAAGGGATGTAACTTATACATTATATTGGTGTCTGTCTCGCACCTCCTTTTTGGGACATATTTGAAAGCACTTTAAAAGGTCAGCTACAATGTGCCCATTGGGATGTTGGCCTTGCCCTCCTCCTCCACCAACACCACCGGCTCCAGTGGCCCTCTATTCAAATTCTATTCAATTATTTAGTAATGTCTGTTTTATGGACAAATGAACGCCATCCTGGGACATCGAAGTTGATGATGTTGATGATGATTGTGCAGCACCCTGGGGTGTGCTTACCACAGAGGTCTGCAGGAACCCTGGGCCTTGTGGAATACCTGTTGCTGGCACCCAAACCTTATACACCCAAATTGTCACCTCCCGGGAGCTGAGCTCAGCATGTAGTGGGGTAAAGGGGTAGCTGCACATAGGCTGGGACCTGCCAAATCCCGTAGTTGGTAGCCCAGGGAGGGGGTGTGGTCAGTTTGGGAAGCTAGAGAAGAAGGGTTGCTATGCAGAAAGGAGTCAGCCAGTGGCTAAGCAGGAGTTAAGGTTGCTTTACATGCAAGAACATCGCTAATGAGATGTCGTTGGGATCACGGAATTCGTGACGCACATCCAGCCTCGTTAGCAACGTCGTTGCGTGTGAAACGTACGAGCGACCGCTAATGATGCAAAATACTCACCTAATCGTTGATCATTGACACATCGTTCCATTCTCAAAAATCGTTGCTGCTTTTGGATGCATGTTGTTCGTCGTTCCTGCGGCAGCACACATCGTTATGTGTGACACCGCAGGAACGAGGAACAACATCGTACCTTTGGCCGCCGGCAATGAGGAAGGAAGGAGGTGGGCGGGATGTTTCGCCCGCTCATCTCCGCCCCTCCGCTTCTTTTGGGCGGCCACTTAGTGATGCCGCTGTGATGCCGAACGAACCTCCCACTTAAAGGAGAGATTGTTCGGCGGCCACAGCGACATTGGTGAACAGGTAATAGCGTATGACGCTGCCATAGCGATATTGTTCGCTATGGCGGCGATCACCCCATGACGCGCCACCGACGTGGGTGGGTGCTATCGCTCGCGACATCGCTAGCGATGTTACAGTGTGTAAAGCCTGCTTTAGAGTCTAGCAGAGGCCAGAGGAGGAGAGTCTAAGGACAGAAAGGCAACAAGTTAGAGCCTGGCAGGCAGCCAGGTCAGAGAGTGGAGTCTGGGAGTTCAGCCTGTTAGGCTGTGCCCAGGGAAAGAGAAGGAGTAAGAGTGGAGTGGGTGAGACCCCAGAGAGCACAGAGGAGACTGGTCACCTGGAGGGGAACAGAGAGCAATACCCAAGGGACCAAGCACAACAGGGGACTGGACCCTAAAGCAGAGAGAAGCTTAAAGCCGTTTGCTAATCCAGAGTTGCGAGCGGACTTTTATGGTCCATCACCGCCATAGGTATGGGACACAGCCCCAAGAGAAGAACCTGGGAGCGGGCACTGAAGTAAGGTCCAACCCACGAAAGCTTTGCGGGCCCTGTTGTACGTGCCCGGGGAAAAATGACAGAGAACAAGCAAGGCCCCCAAGAGTTCCACACCACGGGAACTAAAAGCTCGACTAAGTGCAATGGAAGGCTTCACCGGGTCTTAAGCCAGCATAGGGGAGAAAGAAGGCCTGCGATAAAACTCGACTGGGCCACTCCACCGGACTTAAGTGAGTAAAACCCGTTAAACTGCAAAGACTGTGTCGTGTGCAACTTATTACTGCTGTGCACTCCAAAGTCGCACTACAGGTTACAGCAAGACCACACTAGGACTCAAGCCCTGCTTGCGGAGGGCCCTGTCACCCTAGCTGCTTATAACAACAGTCCCAATATCTCCAAAAGCGGCGGTACTACTATATCTTACCGCAAACCGCAAGTGGCGTCACGGAAAACCTTTTATTTTCTTTACTATATTTTATCTTATTTTTTGTTTTTACATTTTTGGAGAGGGCACCCCCAGCTGTCACGGAACCAGGTAACGGCCATCACTGTGACACCGCTCCCCAGCACAGCGTACCTGGAACTGAGTACCCCCCCGGCCCTGGGGAGCTACAATTGCATCTGGCCAAAAGCAGGTTGGGAGCAGGAGGCATCATCACCTGCTTCCTAGACCGCAGTTTGTGAAGCATGCAGCACTGTGGAAGTGGCAGTTGTTTCACTCTGGAACTCAGGCTTTATTCCACTAGCTAACACCGAGGATTTAATAAAAAAAAAAATCAATTTCCCCAGGGAAAAATGGTTCAGACACCATGGAGCACAGCATCAGAAGGTACTCCCAGCTGCTTTTTTTTTTTAAAAAAAAAAATTGGTAGGATTTGCAACAGTGCATAACATGCCAAGGATTTAAAAAAAAAAAAATCAGTTTCCCCAGGGGGAAATGGTTCCAACACCATGCAGCACAGCATCAAAAGGTACTCCCAACTGCTTTTTTTTCTAAAAAAAAAAAAAAAATTAAAAAAATTTGATTCCGCAGTGGGTCATGCGTAACACACCGTGAAGCACAGCATCAATAAAGAACACAAATAGAGACTGCCTGACCGATTGTTATAGACAGTGTAGCCTCGACAGTGGTTGTGCCAGTGCATAATGTACAAAGGCTTGAAAAATATTGCCCTGGGTGATTGGGCCGAACAATTAAATCGCAGCAGCATAACAAGTTAGATTAGTCATGCGGTCTCATTAGATAATAGAAGACAAAATAGTTTTGAATTAGAAACAATGGAACTTATTTGAACTTAAGAAATACAAATTTTGGGGCTACAGTTATTATTGGGTCTTGTTAACAGGCGGCCTGAGATACTCTGGAGCAATCCATCTATGATTCATTATGAAACTGTCTGCACTTTCCGTATATAGTCGGGTGCTAGTATCTGTTATTATTGATTCCGCTGAGTTGAAAACACGCTCAGACAACACACTCGCAGCAGGGCAAGCTAGCACTTCCAAAGGTATAAGGCAAGGTCTGGCCAAGTGTTCAGCTTGGAAACCCAATAGTTAAAGGGTACTGTAGACTCTGAAAGCACGCTGATATGGTCACCTACATAGTCACTCACCATCTCACTTAAGTGTTCCCTCCTTGTCATAGTTCACCCAACCGGTGTCTGGTTCTAAGTTGACGATTTGAGGAAAATGGACCAGTTTTAGCACATTAGTCCCGCGCCTGTGTTGCTCCTACTATGCATAGCCCTCCCTTGTAATCCTGTTGCGTGAGATGACAGGCTACCTCTTACGCCAGCATTATCTGAGGGTAATCGTTTCATCAACTGCTCCACTACAGCCCTCTTGAATGTTTCCGTAGTACAATTCTTATTTGCCTCAACAAGTAGCGAAGTGAATGTGTCTTTGTAGCGTGGATCAAGGAAGGTATATAACCAGTATTTGTTGTCTGCCAAAATGTGAACTAGCCGAGAGTCATGAGAAAGGAAGTATGACATGAACTGTGCTATGTGTGCCACACTCCGAACTGGAAACCTTTGTGTCTCACTGTTAAAAATACATCCTGTCTCCCTAAACCTCCTTTCCTCCTCCTGCTCCTCCTCAAGCCATCCATGCTGGACAGCCCTGATGCTTGAGTTGTCAATCCCTTGGTTACCAACTTCAAACCATTACTGTTCTTCATCATCCTCCTCATCCTCATGATGCTGACCAAAGGTGGCCTGAGCCTGTTGGCTGAGGTTCTGCGGTTTCAATAAACAAATCAGTGGAATGGTAATGCTGATAAGAGCATCATCACTGCTCGCAATGTTGGTACAGTAATCAAAATTCTCTAGGACCTGACAAATGTCTGCAATCCACACCCACTCTGCAGTACTTATGTCTGGCAGCTGCGTATAATGGGCATGTTGCAGTTGGAATTGTGATACCGCCCTCTGCTGCTCATGGATCCTGGCCAACATATGATAGGTTGAATTCCATCTCGTAGGGAGGTCACATATTAAGCGGGCTTTACACGCTACAACAAATCTAACGATGTGTCGGCGGGGTCACGTCGTAAGTGATGCACATCCGGCATCGTTAGTGTTGTTGTAGCATGTGACAGCTACGTGCGATTGCGATTGAACGTAAAACCGTTCATCGCATACCCGTCGTTCAAAACCTAAAAATTGAACGTCGGATTGTTCAATGTTCCCGAGGCAGCACACATCGCAGTGTGTGACACCCCGGGAATGATGAACAGATCTTACCTGCGTCCCGCGGCTCCCGCCGGCAATGCGGAAGGAAGAAGGTGGGCGGGATGTTTACGTCCCGCTCATCTCCGTCCCTCCGCTTTTATTGGCCGGCTGCCATGTGACGTCGCTGTGACGTTGAACGTCCCTCCCACTCCAGGAAGTGGATGTTCGCCGCCCACATCCCGGTCGTATGGAAGGGTAAGTACGTGTGACAGCAATTAATCGTTTGTGCGACACGGTCAACAAATTGAACGTGTCGCACATACGATGGGGGCGTGTCACATCGCATACGATATGGTATGCAGAATTGAAAGGTGTAAAGCAGGCTTTAGTCTGTGACGAGGCAAGTGTAAGCACTGCTGCAGCAATGCAAGGCCAGCAAAAGAGGGAGATGACTTGCGGAAATGGGCGCTAATACGTCGTACCTTGGTAAGTAGGTCTGGTATCTCAGGGTATTTTTTGAGAAAGTGCTGAACTACCAAATTTACAATGTGGGCTATACAAGGAATGTCAGTAGTAGGGCAGCAATCACCACGGAGTAGGGTCACTGGCAAGCACTATGTGAATATTTGTGTGGACGGCAGCATGTACATATGACAACAGCGTTTAAGCAACTACAAAAAGGTACACCACCGTAGCTGTATTGAACCGCGGGCAGAGGAGGACAACCCCGTAAATATGCAAGTAAATACCCACCAGCACCAAGGTCATGACACACAGATAGTTGAGAGCACCCACTGTAGTATCATAATTAGATCCAAGTGCCAGGTATACATAGTGCTCACAAACCGTCCGTGTGTCACCTATCAATATGGAGGGGATTGTTCCCTTTCCCCTCCAAGGGCTGGTAGGGTTTAGTAGTATAAGGTGATCCGGATCACTCCAATTGCGGGTTGGCTCATGCCCCAATGGTAAAGTTCGAGCGTCACGGTGATGAAAAAGCCCGCTGTATAGTCAGTGACATGCTGCAGTCATATAATGAAGTGGAAATAAGGCATTATTTGTGCTTACCCATAAATGTAACTCGGTGGTGAAGGCAGTCCTAGGGGCCCCGACCCTGCGTTTCGCGTAGGGCTTCCTCGGGGGGCCATACATTAATCCTGTGTGCTATGCTTTTTATAGCTGGTTAAACCAGCGTGACGATTGTCATTAGTTGCGCATGCGCAGCGTCGGCAGACGCCACGAGCACGTCACTTCCGGCCTCAGTGATGCGGTGGGTCAGGGAAATCCGAGGTGACGTCAGATAGTCCCGCCCGCATCACCGACAGAGGCCTTCTGGGACGCACCCAGGCTGTCGGCCGGCGCCACGCATGCGCAGGCAATCCCCACATCGGACAAACACAGTGTAGGAAGATCATCAACGGACATATAGGCATGGGGAGCATTTTTAAACATAAAACAGCCGACATATCCTACATAGCATTACAATATCACATGTGAAAATACAACTATATCGTAGCAATATGTCAGTAAGGTTTATAGAAGTTCGTTTTCATTCCATACATATGGTGATTTTAAAGGGATGGTACCCCAATTACCTATATAGAGTGAAATGAGAAATAAAAAAAAAGACAATATTAAAGATAAAATCTAAAAAACACACACAGATTAAAACTAAGGACTGAGATGATAAATTTACAAAAAAGGGGCGAAACTCTGTTGCTCATTCAAGCCATAGGGTTTTAATGTCCCCAAGACATGAATCCAACGGCACTCCCTCTGAGCCAAAATGCGTTTCTTATCCCCTCCTCTAGACCCCATCCTGATTTGTTCAATACCACGGACCCTGAAATGCGCAGGATCACAACTGTGATGACTCCGAAAATGTCTTGGGATGGGCTTAAGGAGAGCCGGCTCCTCCGCGGTTCGTGCAGCCAGAATATCCCTTACGTGTTCGCGTACACGAACACGTAATTCCCTCGAGGTGAGGCCCACGTAAATTAAGTTGCAGGTACATGTTGCAAAATATACCACATATGTACTATTGCATGATATGTAGTCTAATATTTTAAACTCCCGATGTCCATCAGACGACTCAAACACAGTAGACCTCACCATATTCGGGCATGCACGGCAATCACCACACGGATAGAAGCCGACTCTCTTCCTACCCACCCCCAATGGGTTAGTCATCTTTGCCACATAGTGGCTTTTAACCAGGCGATCTTTCAGGTTCATGCTTCTCCTAGCTGTCATCAAGGGAGAAGAGGGCAGGGTATTGGCTAGGGTTGGCTCAGTAAGGAGAACAGACCAATGTCTCTGTAAGACTTCACGTATGCGTCCCCACTGATGGTTGTAGGTAGATATATAACGGATTTCTCCGGGGGATGATTTCTTGGGGGCAGGCGTGAGGAGATCAATCCTCTTCCTAGATTTTGCCCTAAGGTAGCCTCTCTTAATGCATCTCCTGCTATAGCCTCTCTCCGTGAATCTGTCCTTTAGGTCCTCAGCCTGTTCCTCGAAGAGTTCACCAGACGAGCAAATCCTCCTTGCTCTGAGGAACTGGCCTATAGGGATTGCCCTGACAGTGGATGGTGTATGAGCAGAGGAAGCGTGCAGGAGGGCATTAACAGAGGTCTCCTTTCTATACAGATCAGTGTGAATAACACCGTCAGCCTGCACCAAGATCCTGATGTCCAAAAAATCAACCTCCCGTTTATCAAATTTGTAGGTAAGTCTGATGTTGGAGCTATTGCAGTTCAATCCTGTCATAAATTCCTGTAAATCATAAGATGAACCTTGCCAGATGAACAGCACATCATCTATGTACCTATACCATCCTTGTACCTGGGGAGCGGCATCTGCCCCGCCGAAAATGCCCCTCTCCCATAACCCTAGGAAGAGGTTGGCATACGACGGGGCACAGGCCGCTCCCATGGCAGTACCTTGTGTCTGTAAAAAAAACCTATCTTTAAAAATAAAAAAATTATGTGTAAGGATGAACCTTAACAGCTCCAACACCAGACCCACCAAATCCACATCCAAATTACTCATTCTCAAAAAGTATTGAGAAGCCTCCAAACCATCATCATGTCTGATGTTAGTGTAGAGACTTTCCACATCAGCCACCACTAAATACATGTCCGATTCCAAAATCATACCATCGAGACACTGAAGGACGTCCATAGTGTCTCTGACATAGGAGGGCAGCGTCTCCACTAAAGGATGTAGATAGTGTTCTATAAATTTACAAATTGGGTCGCATAGCCCTCCTATGCCAGAAACAATTGGACGTCCAGGTGGATTTTGGGGATCTTTGTGAATTTTTGGCAACAAATAAAATGTCGGGATAACAGGATTTTTTATCATGAGGCCATCAAATACTTTCTTATTAATTATACCCTCATTCAAGGCTCGCTCCAAAATTTTCAGTAATATAGAGGAAAAACTACCCATAGGGTTATAGGTCAAAGTTGTATAGACCTCCTTATTTCGGAGCTGCCTGAAGACCTCCTGCTCGTATTTCTCCACCGGCCAGATGACCACATTCCCCCCTTTGTCAGTCTCCATATGTGAGAATATCATGTGTCAGATGAAATTGATCTTATACAAGGAATATGTACAAGCTTTACAAGCTTTAAAGCCGCCACCAGAAGCGGATGTGGTCGATGATGATTGAGTGTGGCCAACATCAGGTTGGGAGAAGGAGGTATCAGTGCCTCCTTCTTGCACTCGAGTTTGGGAAGCTGGCATGCCCATTGGAAGTGGCAGTGTTTTGAGTCTGGAAATCGTGTTTTTTACCTAGAGCTGTCAACCACCTAGTGGTGTGCTTGGCTAACATATGGTTTCTCATGCTGGAGGTGGCCAAGCTGGAAGTATTCTTGCCTCTGCTAAGTTTGGTCTGACAAATTTGACAAATGGCAATCGTTTGGTCTGAAGGACTCTTGGAAAAAAACTCCCACACGATCGCAGCACGGACCCTTGGATTCTGAGATGGCACAGGTGTTGGTGTCATGGACAACAACATGGCTTTCTTCTGGCCTTGGGTGCTCAAAGATCTGTGCTTCACTGCACACCACGGCCTCACCTGCGTTGGTGATGTTGCGCGGTGAGAGGCAAGAAAGGTCAAAGGGTCCCGTAAACAGTTCCTCAGAGTAACCTGCTTTGGTGTCATATGTTTCCTTAGAATTCTGATGTTGTGAGGAATGAGGACCAGGCTGAGGATTCGATGGCCCAGCCTCTGGGCTACTCAATTCTCCCTGTGTGGACCCTTGGGATTTACTACTCAACAAGTAACTGGAGGCATTTTCTGCTAGCCAACTCGTTAACTGTTCGCACTGTTCCGGGAGCAAGAGTGGATTTCCACGTGGACAAGAAAATTGGGATAGGAAGGCAGAGGTAGATAAAGCAGGAACCATTTTCTTTGGCTCAGTCACACTACTTTGGTGACCAACACTGTCACTACCACCTCGTCCATGGCTCTTACCCCCTCTTTTTCCCATTTTTTGGGTTTGATTATTTGAAGGTGAATACTGTAACGTGACCTTTTGTACAGGTAGTGGAACAACACTGATGCCGGGTTGTTAAACTTGTGTTAATAGTTTGCCACAATAGGTGTTTCTAAAAAACGTAAGGTACCTTTATTGGACAAACTACCACCTGGAGGAGTCGACAAAGATGTTGTGAATGTCTTTCAGCCCTAAAAGAAAACAGGGTTTGACACCACTTTTATTTTAGTATTGTTTTTTTGCCACTCAGACTGTGTTTAAGTAAGAGCAGGGAACTATGTAGGTTCTGTAAGATATGAAGTCACCACCAGAATGCTAGGTTGGTGCTATGAAGGTATTTGGTTTCAGGAAGAAGTACAGCCACTGACATTGAGTATTAATTAAAAAATTGCTAACACTGACACTGTGTTTTAGTAAGAGCTGGACACTATGTAGGTTCTGTAAGATATGAAGATGCCACCACCAGGATGCTAGGTTGGTGCTATGAAGGTATTTGGCTTCAGGCAGAAGTAGAGGCACTGACACTCAGTATTATTTAAAATTTGGTAACACTGACTGTCACGATACTGGTGGTAATAGCTGGAGTCCAATGGCAGGAACCAGGGAGAACGCTGGAAGCAGCAAGTACACTGACAAAAGAGAACTCAGGTACAGTCTGGGACTTGTATTTCCACGGCAGGTGCAGACGATAAACAGGTTGCTGACAGGCGTGTGGGATACAGATTAGAAGGAAGGAACGATCTGGAAAGAGACGGTTCCAGCAAGAGATCTGCAAGCAGGAGCTTTACACAATACATAAGCAATGAGTGTTGAACCAGGCTGGATACTTAAGACAAACAGGTGGCAAGGGAGGAGCTTATTGGAAGCAAGCGCCACTATCTTGGCTGAGGGCAAGGTTAAGGGTGGGGTAACCAGATACTAGGTAACCAAGGCATTCCTGACAGGACTCCAACCTCATGAGCGGCCACCGGATGCCACCTGTTGTGGCTTGTCAGGATACTTCAGATGGAACTGCCTAACCAGTCAGGGAGCATGAACGTTACAGGCTGTTTCCCAGGAATTGTCTTCAGGGCCATAACCTTGCAATTTAATGAGATACTGTAAGCGGCGCCTGAAAATCCTTGAGTCCAATATTTTGGCCACCACATATTGTTTTTCACCATTTATTTCGACACTATCATGAGGAGGAGGGATGCGGTCTGGAAATGGATTGGGTGTGACAGGGTTAAAAAGGGATACATGGAAAACAGTGTGAATCTTCATACTGCATGGGTGGTGAAGCCGAACTGCCACTGGACTAATCAGGCTAGTAATGGCATAAGGCCCAATGTATTTTTGTCCCAACTTTGAGGAAGGGATCTTAAAGCGGGCTTTACACGCTACGAGATATCTAACGAGATGTCGGCGTGGTCACGTCGTAAGTGACGCACATCTGGCATCGTTTGTGATATCGTAGCATGTGACATCTATGAACGAGCAGAAATACTCACCTTCTCATTCATCGTTGACACGTTGCTCATTTTCTAAAAATCAAACGTCAGGTTGTTCATTGTTCCCGAGGCAGCACACATCGCCCCGTGTGACACCCCGGGAACGATGAACTGCAGCTTACCTGCGGCCGCCGGCAATGCTGAAGGAAGGAGGTGGGCGGGATGTTTACATCCCGCTCATCTCCGCCCCTCCGCTTCTATTGGCCGTCTGCTGTGTGACGTCCCTGTGACGCCGAACGTCCCTCCCCCTTCAGGAAGTGGATGTTCGCCGCCCACAGCGAGGTCGTTTGGAAGGTAAGTACGTGTGACGGGGGGTTACAGAATTGTGCGACACGGGCAACAAATTGCCCGTTTTACACAAACGATGGGGGCGGGTGCGATCGCAAATGCGATCGCACAATTAATTGAAGCATGTAAAGTAGCGTTAAGTCTCAGATGTCTGGTGGAAAGCCATACCTTGTCCCCTACTTGAAAAGTTGGTGCTGGTTTATGAGACTTATCTGCTGCATGCTTATGTGTCTTGAGCCGTCTGCAATGTTTTCTTCATTAACTCCAGATTTTGTTGCAAAGCAGAGATTCATACCTCCACAGATGGAGTTGAAGGAGAGATAGGTAATCTAGGGAGGATATGTGGATGATACCCGAGGTTTGCGAAGAAAGGAGTTTGTTTGGTCAACGCACTCTGGGTGTTATTATAAGAAAATAAAGCCACTGGAAGTAGGTCAATCCAGTCATCTTGTAAATGGCAGATATAGCACCGAAGGTACTGTTCTAAGGATTGGTTGGTGCGTTCAGTCTATCCTTTGGACTGTGGGTGGAAAGCAGTTGACAAGTTAACTGTGATATCAAGAGCTTTGCAGAAGCGCCGTCAAAATTTTGACGTAAATTGAACTCCACGATCTGAGATCACTTCATCAGGAACCCCATGGAGACGGAATACATTGTTAAATACTAAATCTGCTGTGGCCTTAGCGGATGGCAAACTGGTACTTGGAATAAGATGTGCAGCCTTAGTGAGTCGATCAACCACTACCAGTATTGTATTTTTCCCTTTTGAGGGAAGTAGATCGACAATAAAGTTCATGGAAATAGACCCCCAGGGGCGAGAAGGGACTGGTAAGGGCTGTAACAACCCTGTGGGTGAGGCCCGAGGTATCTTGCATCTGGCACAAATGTCACAGGATGTAACATATCTGCTTACATCTTTTAGATAATCGGGCCACCAAAAGAAACGAGACAAGAATTCTTGGGTCTGATGTACACCTCTATGACCTGCCATTGTTGAGTCATTTACCAATTGTAGGATCTTCAATCTCATTGTTTTCGGTATATACTGTATAATTGTTGCCCATGGGTCCAGACCTTGTTTTTGAACAATAAATGGACATCGTCAGATGGTTGAGATAAGAAAGAGTCCGAATCATAGGCCTCTCGTATTTCTTCTAATAAATCCCTATTATGGACTAAACCCACAAACCTGTATTGTGGTAAGATGGGCTTGGGAGGACTTAAAGTGACAGAGTCATTAGCATATATTCTAGATAAAGCATCAGCTTTACTGTTACGGGAACCCGGCCTATATGATACAATGAAGTTGAACTGATTAAGAAACAGGCTCCAATGAGCTTGACGGGGGGACATTTAGCTGATCTAATAAATTACAAGTTGCAGTGATCAGTTAATACTGTAATTTGTTGTGCCTACCCCTGAAGAAGGTGTCTCCACTCTTTAAAAGCTGCAATGATGGCGAGCAATTCCTTATTCCCTACATCATAATTCTTTTTCGCCAGAGATAGCCATTGGGAGAAGAAGGCACAGGGATGTAGTAAACACTTGTCTCCTTTCCTCTGGGACAGAACAGCTCCTATAGCACAATCCGAGGCATCGACTTCCATAATGAAAGGAAGTTCTGAGTCAGGATAGATTAACACAGGGACTGTTGTAAACTTGGCTTTTAAACAGGAAAAGGATTTCTCTACTTCGGGGGACCATTCAAAGATGTGTGCCTTCTTAGTAAGTTGTGTGATGGGACCAATGATCTCCGAAAAGTTTTTAATGAAACGTCCATAAAAATTAGTAAAGCCAATAAAGCGTTGAACTTGTTTTATGCTTTTAGGAGTTGGCCAGTCCAGAATCGCCTTAATCTAACTACAGTAGAGTCCATGCGTAGACCTTGAGGGGAGATAATGTAACTGAGGAATTGTATCTCATCTTGGTGAAATTCACATTTTACGATCTTAATGTAGAGTCAATTCTGTCTTAATTGTTCCAAAACAAGTGCCACATGACGATGGTATACTTCCACTGAGTTGGAAAAGATCAAGATGTCATCGAGATAAATTATTACAAACTGGTCCAGGAGGTCTCTAAAAATGTCGTTGATGAGGTGTTGGAAGGTGGCTGGAGCATTACAAAGACCAAAAGGCATCACTAAATACTCAAAATGTCCGTAACGGGATCTGAAGGCAGTCTTCCATTCATCCCCAGGTCTTATGCGGACTAAGTTGTATGCGCCTCTTAGGTCTAATTTGCTATAGATCCTTGCATGTCCTACTCTTTCTAGGTGCTCTGGAATCAAGGGTAGTGGGTAGCGATTCTTGATGGTAATTTTATTAAGCTCACGGTAATCTATGCAGGGTCTTAAGGAGCCATTTTTATTTTTTACAAAGAATATGGGTGCACCGGCTGGTGAGGAGGATGGACGTATAAATCCCTTGGCTAAATTTACATCGATATAGTTCTTGAGGGCCTGTAATTCTGGGTTTGCCAAAGGGTAAATGTGTCCGAATGGTACGAGTGCACCAGGGAGTAATTCTACTGGACAATCATAAGGGCGGTGAGGGGGGAGCTTATCTGCATTTTGTTTATCACAAACATCTGTAAAGTCACTGTATGCAGGAGGTAACCCTGTTGCCTTGCTATCGTCCATGGAAACATTTGAATCTGGTTCAGATGGAGCTACCAGAGGAGTTTTGTCAGATGAAAATATTACATCTTTAGTTTCCCAGTTAATGGTTGGATTCTGCACTTGCAACCAGGGTAGACCCAGGATGACAGGAAAATGTGGTGACGAAATTAATAAGAACGGAAGTACTTCATGGTGACAAGGAGTTATGAGGATTTCAAGTGGCACTGTTTCCTGATCCACTGGCCCTGAGCTTAATGGGGAGCCATCAACTGTCTGCATAACCACAGGTGAGGATTTTGTGTGACATTTAACTTCATGTTTCCGAGCAAAAGATAGATCCATGAAATTGCCACTAGCTCCCGAGTCTACCATAGCAGAGGTGGAAATCAACTGTGAGTTGATTAGGAGCTTGACTGGAAGAAAACAATGAGAGTCCTTATTTCCTCCATTAAGGTGAGGAGCCACTGCTGAGATGGAATGGACAGCTGTCTTCTCTGGTGTCTCTGGCCCTGAGATAGTGGAGTCTGCATCAGCGAAGTCTAGATCTGTCAGAGCTGCAACTAACTTCTGAGAGAGGCTGGGGCAGTTGATAAGGAAGTGATCCGACTTTCCACAGTAAAGGCACAAATAGTCCCGGAACCTACGCTCCCTTCGCTCTGCACTTTCCCGTTTCAAGATGGAGTCTATCTGCGTAGGTTCAGTGTCAGGTTCTCGGGAACTTCTCTTTTGGGCCTCCCTGGGCATGACAACAGAGGGAGAGGTAGTTTGATTAATGTCATAATTCCAGGCAGACCATTTCTCCTGTCGCCTTTCAGATAGTTTGGTGTCAATCCAAATGCAATTATTAATAAACGCATCCAATTGTACTGGGCTCTCACCATGGGCAAGCTCACCTTTTAATGAATTGGATAGTCCTTTTTTGAAAAATGATAATTTTGCTGCGTTATTCCAATCAGTATCAACGGACCATCTTTTAAAGTCCATCGCTTATTCGGTTACAGGGCGTCGGCCTTGGCGTAATACTGGTAAAGCAGCCTCGGCTGTGGCGCCACGATTGGGATCATCAAACATTTGACTCATAGCTTCAAGAAACACTTCTAAGTGATTCAGCTGGGGAACATCAGTCTCAATTAATGGATTAGCCAAAACAATGGCTTTATGAGTAAGTAACATAATGATGCACAATACTTTAGATCGGTCCGTAGGGAACTGACTGGCATTTGCGTCAAAATATAGTCGGCACTGGTTGAGGAAACCCCGGAATATGTCGCGGTCTCACCAAATCTAAACGGTGGCAACTTAGGCATGATTGCAGGTAGGGGGACTTCTGAAGCAGAAGACTGATTTTCCAGGATAGCAAGCCGATCCGATAGTGCCTGCACGGTACTGCGAAGATCTTGAATTGCTTGTCCATAGACCTGGGCTTGGTGATTAGACTGTCCTTCAAAAGCCTCATGTTTGGTTTTGTAAGTTTGAAGTTCAGCGCGCATACTGGACATTGCGGCTTGCATCTGCTTCATATGTGCATCCATATTCCTAGCGGACTCCATTCTTAAGGCTTGAGTATTCTGTCACGATACTGGTGGTAATGGCTGGAGTCCAATGGCGGGAACCAGGGAGAATGCTGGAAGCGGCAAGTACACTGACAAAAGGGAACTAAGGTACAGTCTGGGACTTGTCGTTCCACGGCAGGTGCAGACAATAAACAGGTTGCTGACAGGCGTGCAGGATACAGATTAGGAGGAAGGAATAATCTGGAAAGAGACGGTTCCAGCAAGAGAACTGCAAGCAGAAGCTTTACACAATACTCAAGTAATGAGTGTTGAACCAGGCAGGATACTCAAGACAAACAGGTGACGAGGGAGGAGCTTATTGGAAGCATGCTCCACCATCTTGGCTGAGGGCAGGGTTAAAGGCTTGGTAACCAGAGAGTAGGTAACCAGGGAATTACTGACACTGTGTTTTAGTAAGAGCAGGACACTATGTAGGTTCTGTAAGATATGAAGTCACCATCAGGATGTTATTTTGGTGCAATGAAGGTATTTAGCTTCAGGCAGAAATACAGCCACTGACACCGAGTATTAATTAAAAATTTGGTAACACTGACACTGTGTTTTAGAAAGAGCAGGACACTATCTAGGTTCTGTAAGATATGAAGTCACCACCATCAGGATGCTAGGTTGATGCTATGAAGGTATTTGGCTTCAGGCAGACGTAGAGGCACTGACACCGAATATTATTTAAAATTTGGTATCACTGACACTGTGTTTTAGTAAGAGCAGGACACTATGTAGGTTCTGTAAGATATGAAGTCACCACCAGGATGCTATTTTGGTGCTATGAAGGTATTTGGCTTCAGGCAGAAGTAGAGCCACTGACACCGAGTATTAATTAAAAATTTGGTAACACTGACACTGTGTTTTAGTAAGAGCAGGACACTATGTAGGTTCTATAAGATATGAAGATGCCACCACTAGAGTTGAGCGCGGTTCGAGGTTCGAGGTTCTCCAGTTCTATGCTCGAGTGATTTTGGGGGCTGTTCGAGATCGAACTAGAACTCGAGCTTTTTGCAAAAGCTCGATAGTTCTAGATACGTTCGAGAACGGTTCTAGCAGCAAAAAGCAGGGCTTTTTACAGCTACAGTGTGCAGGAGCCATCGCTGGCAGCTTGCCAGAAGCTGGTAACCAAGATAAACATCGGGTATCCAACCAAAGCGCTTTGGTTAGTAACCCGATGTTTATCCTAGTTACGTGCAGGAAGCCCACACTTCCCCGCTCAGCTCGCTCCGCCCCCTCCTGCCCACGGCATGTATTGTACACACGTACACACACACACACACACACACACACACACACACACATGGTCCCGCTCGGCTTACCTGCGGTGATGAAGTCCCGCCATCTCGACCTCAGCGCTGTCACTGTTCTCCATGGCCGCCGCTTGTCACATCACCTTCTCTCGCTTCCGACCCGAGACTGACTAGCGGTGACGTCACGGGCCTCTCGCGATACTTGGTGTGAAGGTGCCGGTCATTGAACTCAGTGACAGGGGCTGTCAGTGTGCTGGAGATCAGCGCAGGTAATGTACCTCGCTGACAGCAGCACTTGTCATGCCCCGCAGTGACCTGGGCTGACCCATTGATGTTAGCTCAGGTCACTGCACTGCTCTCCCAGCCAATGGGGAACATCCTGCTCTTCATTGACTGGGACAGTGTGGATCGTCATGGCAACCCCTTGGATTACACCAGACCTGGATTTGTTTTTCATTCTAATAAATTGGTTAAAGAGGGAATGTTTTGGGGAGTGTTTTTTCAAATAAAAATGTGTTTGTCGTCTATTTTTTTTTATTACTGACTGGGTTGGTGATGTCGGGTATCTGATAGACGCCTGACCTCACCAACCCCAGGGCTTGATGCCAGGTGACATTACACATCTGGTATTAACCCCATATATTACCCCGTTTGCCACCGCACCAGGGCGCGGGATGAGCTGGGGCGAAGCACCAGGATTGGCGCATCTAATGGATGCGCCACTTCTGGGGCGGCTGCGGCCTGCTATTTTTAGGCTGGGGAGAGTCCAATAACCATGGACCTCCCTAGTCTGAGAATATCAGGCCCCAGCTGTCTGCTTTACCTTGGCTGGTGATCCAATTTTGGGGGACCCCTACGTGTTTTTTTTTAAAATTATTTATTTAATTTAAAATAACAGCGTGGGGTGCCCTCAGTTTTGGATTACCAGCCAAGGTGAGGTTGCCAGCTGTGGTCTGCAGGCTGCAGCCGTCTGCTTTACCCTAGCTGGCTACAAAACTAGGGGGAACCCTACGTCATTTTTTTTTTCATTTTTTTGGCTAAATACAAAGCTAAGCACCCCTTAGTGCCACATGAAAGGCACCAAAGGGTGCTCCACTTTTTCTCCACTTTTTCTCCATTTTTTCTCCACTTTTTCTACATTTTTTCTCCATTTTTTCTCCACTTTTTCTCCACTTTTTCTCCACTTTTTCTCCACTTTTTCTCCATTTTTTCTCCATTTTTTCTCCACTTTTTCTCCACTTTTTCTCCACTTTTTCTCCATTTTTTTCTCCACTTTTTCTCCACTTTTTCTCCACTTTTTCTCCACTTTTTCTCCATTTTTTTTCTCCACTTTTTCTCCATTTTTTCTCCACTTTTTCTCCATTTTTTCTCCATTTTTTCTCCACTTTTTCTCCATTTTTTTCTCCACTTTTTCTCCACTTTTTCTCTATTTTTTTCTCCACTTTTTCTCCATCTTTTTCTCCACTTTTTCTCCACTTTTTCTCCATTTTTTTCTCCACTTTTTCTCCATCTTTTTCTCCATTTTTTCTCCACTTTTTCTCCATTTTTTCTCCATTTTTTCTCCACTTTTTCTCCATTTTTTTCTCCACTTTTTCTCCACTTTTTCTCCACTTTTTCTCCATTTTTTTCTCCACTTTTTCTCCATCTTTTTCTCCTTTTTTTCTCCACTTTTTCTCCATTTTTCTCCATTTTTTCTCCACTTTTTCTCCACTTTTTCTCCATTTTTTTCTCCACTTTTTCTCCATTTTTTTCTCCACAATTTCCCCATCTTTTTCTCCTTTTTTTCTCCACTTTTTCTCCACTTTTTCTCCATTTTTTTCTCCACTTTTTCTCCATTTTTTCTCCACTTTTTCTCCACTTTTTCTCCATTTTTTCTCCACTTTTTCTCCACTTTTTCTCCACTTTTTCTCCATTTTTTTCTCCACTTTTTCTCCACTTTTTCTCCATCTTTTTCTCCACTTTTTCTCCATCTTTTTCTCCACTTTTTCTCCACTTTTTCTCCACTTTTTCTCCACTTTTTCCTCCACTTTTTTCCTCCACTTTTTCTCCACTTTTTCTCCATTTTTTCTCCATTTTTTCTCCACTTTTTCTCCACTTTTTCTCCACTTTTTCTCCATTTTTTTCTCCACTTTTTCTCCACTTTTTCTCCACTTTTTCTCCATTTTTTTCTCCACTATTTCTCCATCTTTTTCTCCATTTTTTCTCCACTTTTTCTCCACTTTTTCTCCATTTTTTCTCCATTTTTTCTCCACTTTTTCTCCATTTTTTTCTCCACTTTTTCTCCACTTTTTCTCCACTTTTTCTCCACTTTTTCTCCATTTTTTTTCTCCACTTTTTCTCCATTTTTTCTCCACTTTTTCTCCATTTTTTCTCCATTTTTTCTCCACTTTTTCTCCATTTTTTTCTCCACTTTTTCTCTATTTTTTTCTCCACTTTTTCTCCATCTTTTTCTCCACTTTTTCTCCACTTTTTCTCCATTTTTTTCTCCACTTTTTCTCCATCTTTTTCTCCATTTTTTCTCCACTTTTTCTCCATTTTTTCTCCATTTTTTCTCCACTTTTTCTCCATTTTTTTCTCCACTTTTTCTCCACTTTTTCTCCACTTTTTCTCCATTTTTTTCTCCACTTTTTCTCCATCTTTTTCTCCTTTTTTTCTCCACTTTTTCTCCATTTTTCTCCATTTTTTCTCCACTTTTTCTCCACTTTTTCTCCATTTTTTTCTCCACTTTTTCTCCATTTTTTTCTCCACAATTTCCCCATCTTTTTCTCCTTTTTTTCTCCACTTTTTCTCCACTTTTTCTCCATTTTTTTCTCCACTTTTTCTCCATTTTTTCTCCACTTTTTCTCCACTTTTTCTCCATTTTTTCTCCATTTTTTCTCCACTTTTTCTCCACTTTTTCTCCACTTTTTCTCCATTTTTTTCTCCACTTTTTCTCCACTTTTTCTCCATCTTTTTCTCCACTTTTTCTCCATCTTTTTCTCCACTTTTTCTCCACTTTTTCTCCACTTTTTCTCCACTTTTTCCTCCACTTTTTTCCTCCACTTTTTCTCCACTTTTTCTCCATTTTTTCTCCATTTTTTCTCCACTTTTTCTCCACTTTTTCTCCACTTTTTCTCCATTTTTTTCTCCACTTTTTCTCCACTTTTTCTCCACTTTTTCTCCATTTTTTTCTCCACTATTTCTCCATCTTTTTCTCCATTTTTTCTCCACTTTTTCTCCACTTTTTCTCCATTTTTTCTCCATTTTTTCTCCACTTTTTCTCCACTTTTTCTCCATTTTTTTCTCCACTTTTTCTCCACTTTTTCTCCACTTTTTCTCCACTTTTTCTCCATTTTTTCTCCACTTATTCTCCACTTTTTCTCCATTTTTTTTCTCCACTTTTTCTCCACTTTTTCTCCACTTTTTCTCCACTTTTTCTCCATTTTTTTCTCCATTTTTTCTCCACTTTTTCTCCACTTTTTCTCCACTTTTTCTCCACTTTTTCTTTTTTTTTTCTCCACTTTTTCTCCACTTGTTCTCCACTTTTTTTCTCCACTTTTTCTCCACTTTTTCTCCATTTTTTTCTCCATTTTTTCTCCACTTTTTCTCCACTTTTTCTCCACTTTTTCTCCATTTTTTCTCCACTTTTTCTCCATTTTTTCTCCACTTATTCTCCACTTATTCTCCACTTATTCTCCACTTTTTCCCCACTTTTTCTCCACTTTTTCTCCACTTTTTCTCCACTTTTTCTCCATTTTTTTCTCCATTTTTTCTCCACTTTTTCTCCGTTCTTTTTCTATGGTTGGTCTACCCATTAGCTCTGCCATGCATACTGTAGCTCTACACCTACTGCACATGTTACTTTATGATTGACATCTCTTTCGTACCAGAGCTGTCTAAGCCTACTCTGACCCCATATTTGTCATTACTATATTGTCCTTGTACTGTATTATGACATTTGTATCATGTGTTTCATTTCTTGCTGTGTTGGAATTTTTTTGCTGCATCCCAATTGTACCTCTACATTGTTTGAGTTTATGTTATTGTTCTCTCACTCTTATGTGATACTGATTATTGTCATTTTTCATGATTACATGCAGATAAGTCCAATCTGACGAAGGCTCAGGCCGAAACGTCATTTGTAACTTGTTTTGGACAAAAACATATATGCTTATGAAAATTTTTTTTTCTTAATACGGACTAATAAAGAGTGATTTTGCATTACTATCCGTTGTGACTTACTGACTTAGTCTGGGAGATTTAGAGTGCCGAGGTTACTCACTAATTTTATCTATTATTTCCTCTGAGCACCTATATACCAGTGAGCAGAGCTTCCTCTACAGTAGTTCTCCTGATTAGGCATGCCCTTACCTCATGAGCAGGGCATTGCAGCTTTGGTAGCAACCATTACGACATGGAGTCTGCTGCTGTGGACCCGAGAAGAGTGAGTGCAGATTCATTGCACCCACACTCCTCACATGAAGGGTCCGCACTCCTAGAAAATGGGGGATACGTTCCCTGAGTGTCTCCCCCCCATATTCTAGACGGTCCAGAGTCGTCGTGGGACCCCTTTATTTTTTTTCTTACAATAAATTGGTGAAAGAGGAAATGTTTTGGGGACTGTTTTTTCAAATAAATTTCTTTTGTCGATTTTTTTTTTTTGTTAGTACTGACAGTTTATGATGTTGGGTATCTAATAGACGCCATGACATCACAAACTGCTGGGCTTGATCTCAGGTTACTTTACAGCTAGTATCAACCCGATTTATTACCCCGTTTGCCACTGCACCAGGGCACGGGATGAGCTGGGGTGAAGCGCCAGGATTGGCGCATCTAGTGGATGCGCCACGTCTGGGGTGCCTGCGGCCTGCTATTGTTAGGCTGTGAAGGCCCAATAACTATGGACCTTCCCACCCTGAGAATACCAGACCACAGCTGTCCGCTTTACCTTGGCTGGTGATCCAATTTGGGGGGGACCCTACTTTTATTGTGTAATTATTAATATTTATAAAATAATTATAAAAAAGAGCCTGAGGGGACCTCCACATTGGATCCCCAACCACGGTAAAGCTGCCAGCTGTGGTTTTCAGGCTACAGCCGTCTGCTTTACCCTAGCTGGCTATCAAAAATGGGGGGACCCAACGTCATTTTTTTTTTAACTATTTTTTAAATAGAAAAAATTAATGGGCTTCCCTGTATTTTGATTGCCAACCAAGGTAACGGCAGGCATATGGGGGTGGCAACCCATAGCTGTCTGCTTTATCTGCGCTGAGAATCAAAAATACCGCGGAGCGCTACGTCATTTTTTTAAAGATTTATTTTACAGCACTGTGATGTCCAGCAATCAAAATACAGGGAAGCCCATTTTATTTTTAGTTATTTAAATAAATAATTAAAAAAATATATATGGGCTCCCGCTGCATTTTTTGTATTGCTAGCTAAGGGTAATCCAAGCAGCTACTGGCTGCTAACCCCCACTGCTTGGTGTTACCTTCACTGGCAATGGAAAATCCAGGGAAGCATTTTTTATTTTTTTTGCCAAAAAACTACAAAAAAAGGACGTGAGCTTCGCCATATTTTTGTATGCTAGCCAGGTATAGCAGGCAGGTGCTGGAAGAGTTGGATACAGCGCCAGAAGATGGCGCTTCTATGAAAATGCCATTTTCTGAGGCGGCTGCAAACTGCAATTCGCAGCAGTGGGGCCCAGAAAGCTCAGGCCAACCTGGGCTGCGGATTCCAATCCCCAGCTGCCTAGTTGTACCTGGCTGGACACAAAAATGGGGCGAAGCCTACGTCATTTGTTTTCTAATTATTTCATGAAATTCATGAAATAATAAAAAAAGGGCTTCCTTTTATTTTTGGTTCCCAGCCGGGTACAAATAGGCAACTGGGGGTTGGGGGCAGCCGTACCTGCCTGCTGTACCTGGCTAGCATACAAAAATATGGCGAAGCCCACATAATTTTTTCAGGGGGCAAAAAACTTCTGCATACAGTCCTGGATGGAGTATGCTGAGCTTTGTAGTTCTGCAGCTGCTGTCTGTCTGTATGGAGAAGAGCAGACAGCAGCTGCAGAACTACAAGGCTCAGCATACTCCATCCAGGACTGTATGCAGAATTTTTTTGCCCACCAAAAAAATGACGTGGGCTTCGCCATATTTTTGTATGCTAGCCAGGTACAGCAGGCAGCCACGGGCTGCCTCCAACCCCCAGTTGCCTATTTGTACCCGGCTGGGAACCAAAAATATAGGGAAGCCCGTTTTTTTTTAATTATTTCACTTATTTCATGAAATAATTGAAAAACAAATGACGTGGGCTTCGCCCAATTTTTGTGTCCAGCCGGGTACAACTAGGCAGCTGGGGATTGGAATCCTCAGCACAGGTTAGCCCGAGGTTTCTGGGCGCCTCTGCTGCGGATTTCAGCCGTCCCAGAAAATGGCGCTCTCATAGAAGCGCCATCATCTGGCGCTGTATCCAACTCTTCCAACAGCCCTGGAGCCGGGTGGCTTGTTGGGTAATCATGAGTTAATACTGGCTTTGTTTTACTAGCCAGTATTAAGCCAGAGATTCTTAATGTCAGGCACGTTTGACCCGGCCATTAAGAATCTCCAATAAAGGGTTAAAAAAAAACACCACACAGAGAAAAAATACTTTAATAGAAATAAATACACAGACACATTAGAGACTCCATCTTTATTACCCCCTGTCAGCCCTCTACGATCCTGCTCTTCTGTCTTCTTTCTTTCTAGTGTAGTAGTAGTAGTGACGATTGTAGTGAGGATGAGGTTCCCCAGCTCATCACTTGGGGCTGGGGAACCTCATCCTCACTACAATCCTCACTAGTGTAGTAGTAGTGACGATTGTAGTGAGGATGAGGTTCACCAGCTCATCACTTGGGGCTGGGGAACCTCATCCTCACTACAATCCTCACTACAATCGGGAAGCAGCATGCAGCCTTCACTCCGTGAGTGTTCAGTGCTGGCTGTAAGCGGTAACAGCGGTAACGCTGACAGATGCGTTACCATAGCAATGGTGCTCTCGGAGCCGCGGTTAGCGGTGACGTCACCGCTAACTGCGTTGCTATGGCAACGGTGATCTCCGTTAATGACCGGCTGTGTCAGCCGGTCCCTAACGGAACGGGGAGTCGACCGTTTGCTAGAGCATGTCGCCGGTACACGGCGATACACATATGTGCACCGTGTACCGGAGAGATGCACTCGCAGGTCCTACATGACGCGTCACAGTCATGTGACCAGTCTGTAGCCAATGAGATAATAGCCACGTGACTGGTCACATGGCTATTTTGACGTCACGATAGGTCCTGCATCTCTGCTGGCAGTGCCGTCACCGGGAGGATTCAGCGATCATCGGATGGAATAGCGGCAGGAGACAGAGTGCAGAAGGGATCGCGAGGACCGGTAAGTGTTATGGCAATGTTTATTAACTGTTTGTGTATATTTTAATGCATTTTTATGTGTTTGTGATTGTCTCCTATTATAGCCTATAGGTTCGAGTTTGGTTCGTCGAACCGAACTCGAACGGGACCCCCGTTCGGCGAACCGACCTCGAGCCGAACCGCGACCGGTTCGCTCATCTCTAGCCACCACCAGGATGCTAGGTTGGTGCTATGAAGGTATTTGGCTTCAGGCAGAAGATGGATCGCTCTCACCTAACAAAGCACTGCACTAACGCTGGCTCTATAGCTATGTCTGCATTCACCGTTTTGCAGCCTGGCAATTTATGGAGCTGCTAGCAGCTACTAACTACTGGCTTCAGCCCTTACAAGGACTATTTAGGATTTTGCTGCATGAACGCTATCTCATAGAAGGCACTGCACTGTCCCTATAGCTAGTTCTACGATTTCTTCAGCTGCTAGCAGCTACTGGACACTGTGTTCAGCCCTTACAAGGATCTAAGAACCCTCTCCCGCACACAATACAATCTATCACCACTGCCAGCTCCTTATCACTGCGTGTTCACAAAATGCCTTATATAGCCCCTATGACGCTGTGCGGCTAAGCCAATCATAGTAACACCACAACAAAGATGTCTGCAGCGTTACTGTGAGGGCAAGCAACATCAGATGTATTCACAGGCACCAGGAAGTTAGAAATGAAAATGAAAGTATCGGTGCGGATATTGTTTTATCCTGTCGGCTAGTGAATAGCGCGAATAGCCCATTATCCGTCAGATAGCGAATAGTGGCAAATACATTCGCTCATCCCTAGTACCGATCTCAAAACGTTTAGCCATGATTATACAATGTAAAGTGTAAAATGAATGTTTTGTGCTTGGTTTGTCTCCTGCTTTGTAGGGCATTCTGCTGTTTTTGAACAAACTACTCAACAAGAATTCCCCAAACAACTTCATACTGAAGAAAATAAGACAGAAATAAAAACGCACAGCATGGATGATTACATTCAGATCATATATGACCTACAAAAAGACCTCTCAACTTGCAAAGAACAAACCTCACTAAACTCCGAAGCCCTGAAAAACCTAAATCAGATGATAAATAATGCCACGCTACAGTCTAAGAAAAACCAAGATCAAGTCCAAATTGTGCAAAATACAGTCAAGCTCCTAACAGCTTCATTGGATGACAGCAAAGTAAAAATTGATGACATAAACACAACAATTTCCGCAAAGTACTATCTAATAGAAGAGGTATGTTAATTGCAAAGCACCACAAATACCATAAAATATAGCAGTGTTTATCATGGGAATATTTACGGTATATCAGAAACTGCATAGTGGCTGATAAATTGATGCAGATATCTGATGTTTGTCCAATGATGATTGTATCAATGTATCTAACAGAAGAAATAAAGGAACTTTATAGATTGCACAATGAAAGAAAGGCGAGTAAGTAGCAGCACATTCATTAGGGAACTTAAAAAACTAGAGGTTTATTTAATCAAATCATTAAAAGCATTGTCCAGACATTGTAAGACACTGATGTGTTTCACGAGTATAGTGCACCCTTAATCATAGTATATCATAATTCTAACATGCTACATAATATATAGAAGAACCTCATCTCAAATCAGACAGAGTTCCACCCACAGTTGGACAAGACACACCTGGATAATCATGGATGATTAGAAACCCAATAGCAACAAGAAAAGAAAAAAACGCTCAGAAAGAACATTTAAAAAGAGAGAGAAGAAAAAAAAAGGGCAGGGCTCAGAAAGAACATTTGAAAAGAGAGAAAAAAGGGACTAAAAGAACTAAAAAGAGAAAAAAGGGACTAAAAGAACTAAAAAGAGAAAAAAGGGACTAAAAGAACTAAAATAAGGGCATCTTTTTTTCTTCATATTTTAAATGTTCTTTCAGAGCCCTTTTATTTTTTCTTCTTTTCTTCTTTTTCTCTCTCTCTTTTTAAATGTTCTTTCTGAGGTGTGTCAGTATCTTACAATGTCTGCACAATGTTTTTAATAATTTGGTTAAATAAATCTCTAGTTTTTTTAAGTTCCCGGATGAATGTGCTGCTACCTCCTCTCCTTTCTTTGATTGTGCAATTGTGCTGAGCGGCACCAGCAGGACCAGCACTCTCCGGATCAATTATTCAGTGGCTTTACCTTGGGACAGATGAGCGTGGTCAGTGCCTATTTCCCTTTACTTTGTTGCCTATTACAACTTTATGGATTATTTTAATGAAATTCCTCAAATACACATACTTCATGATAAGTTTAAAGTTTATGTTTTTTATCCATTATTTTACTTTTTATTTCATAAATCAATAATACACCTAAAGTTAACAACTTTGTAATATCTCTTATCAGAGAAATCTGCTTCTTTCCCATCCTGGATTGATCTTTCACTCTCATTTCATGGGTAAAATCTGTATTCAGTTATTACTGAAGAAACAGAAGATGATAGATGGTGCTTTTAAAATTCTGTGGAAGGGGGGGCCGACGCAGACATTCTGCTGGAATTTCTCCTAAAATGACAGTTACAGTTCTTCATAGAACTTTATGAGTACCAACTGTCATCTCCTATCTCAGCAATGGGAAAATATGTATTAACTGACAGAATTTACCCATAAACTGAGAATTTTGGTAATGAATGATTAGTCCAAGAGGACAAAGAATAAGATTTCTGTATAACATATATTATAAAGTGTATTATTTTCATGTTCACTATTGATTTATGAAAAAAAAAATGAAATGACGGTTACTCTTTAAGGAAACAGGATCAGCTCAAATTAAAATTTTAGAGATTTTATTTTCCTGTTGAAAGCATTGTCTTGGGAAAATAAGCTCTGTTCATATACCAAAGAGATATGGACATCATAGAAGAAAGTCAGAAAGCAGAACACCGTTTGTAAGATTGGTAAGATGTTTCGGATGAGCTGTCCCATCCTTGTGTGGAAGGAAAGGCCAATGCAACGTTTTCATCAAACACAAAAATATATGGCCATGGCTGGACCTGGCATAAAAGCAAGACTCATCTTAATCTACCAATATTCTGCAAGTAAGATAAGGTGAAAAGAATATTCACCAGCAACTATACTTTTTAAAGTGGGTTTCCCACCAATACATCCCCAGCATATGATCATGTAAATGGGTTTTCCTGTGAACAAAGTTAATTTTGATGTATAGACCTTGGAATAATCATAATTTCCACAATTGGATGTTATTTAAAATGTTTCTGTGCTAAGATAATCTTATATAAAGTGTGTGCCCTTGCTATGTACTGTGTAATGAGCGTGTCTGCCCGTACATATCATACCACATCTCCTGGGCCGGAGAGGAAGTAAAAAGTATACAGACATTACAGCACAGGATCACAAAATATTCTTTGTTTAAGATAAAACATTTGTTAAAATCAGGCAGGGAAATGTTTTCTCTAATAAAAAGAATCAGCTATGGTCCAATGCAATGATATCTGTATACTCTCTTTTGCCTCCTCCCTGGCCCAGGAGGTGTGGTATTGTCGCGGGCGGAGGAGGGGACGCCGCGCTCTCCCACTGCTCGGGTCCGGCTGCCGCTGCGGCTGCTGCGGCCTGCTGCTGCTGCTAGGTGGCTCGAGCGATGGGCCGGATCCCGGGGACTCGAGTGGCGCTCCTCGCCCGTGAGTGAAAGGGGATTGGTTTTTGGGATAGTTTATTGTCCGTGACGCCACCCACGGTTGTGGTGATTTGTTGACACCACCGCTGCTCTGTATGGGGATCCCGGGAGTGATGGTATGGAGCAGCTAGATGTTAGTCCTCCCCTCCGTGGGTAGGGGGTTGGTTGTCCTGGGGCCCAGTGATGAGGTGGGTGATGCAGAGCTTGGTGGGGCGCAGGGACGCGGGGGCAGCGCTGTGCCTTGCGGCACTGTGGTACACACTCAGCCTGAGACGATGACACAGTTCTCGGTAAAACACACGGCTGGAAATACGGTTCCCACGGACGGCTGCACTTGCTTTTCCCCAGTAGTTGACGGTGACGGTCCCTTTTCCTGCACCTAAGATGATGATGGTTGCGATGGGTTCCCACCGGTAACCCGCTCCCCGGCTTGGATATGTGCCGGAGGAGCCCTACTTTGCCCGCAGGCACTGGCCCTGAGAAACTGGTGCCCTGGCGGTGGCGGTGTCTCTCTGTAACGGTTGGACTGTTGCCTTCAATCGGGACTTGCTTGTTGGGAGACCCAGAGGTCCCCTTCACTAACGGATTTGGCAAATTCACGGCGACTCCTAGCCTTGCCGGGATCCGAAAGGCCCCTGCCACTGGTGCTGACTGCTCTTCGTATACCGCTCCGGTACCGCCGGGCCACCACCCGTCCGCGGTCCTTCCAGCAACCTCCAAGCAGTCACCCCTGCAGACAGTCACCGCCGTCTGCTGACCTTGCTGTCTCAGTCCGGGTCACACACCCGGACCAGCTTCAGGCTTTCTTAACTGTCACTTTTTACTTCTTCTCTCAAGCTCCTCTACCACTTCCTTCTACTTCACTCCCCTGGCTTGAACTGCCTGGTTCTCCCGCCTCCAGGGCTGTGAACTCCTCGGTGGGCGGAGCCAACCGCCTGGCCCACCCCCTGGTGTGGACATCAGCCCCTGGAGGAAGGCAACAAGGATTTTAGGTTAGCCTTGGTGTTCCTAACTGGGGTGTAGGGTGTGGTGGTGTTATGACCTGTGACTCCTGGCTTGCCCAGGGCGTCACATTCCCCCTTAGCAAAATGCAGACCGTCAGCGGGCTGCCCGTCCAACACCGGTTTTATTTTCTGAAAAATATATAAAAGGTAAACATAATACAACTTATGGCATCATTCTACATCGGGAGGTTCGGTACTTAAACGTTGCTAAACATTAAAACGGTTGCGGCTGCCGCTCTCACCCACCCAAGTAACCTGGCCCTGATGCTGCCCCTAAAACCCAGGCAGCACCCCTTGACCCCAGTCCAGCACAAGTTACCCGAGCGGGATCTGTCCTTCCCCTCCAGAGGGTAGCCACCGGTTCCTGTGGTGGCTGGGCCCCAGCCTGCTCCACTGCGGGCCCTCCCTCCAACCTGCCTCTCCGGAGGCGGTAAATGCGGAAACGGTAACGGTAACATAACTTATTTACAAGCCACTTAACGTTTGTGGTTGCCCTGCAAGTTCACGGGCTTGTCCATGAGCAGTTCCTCATGCAACTTTTTAAACGGTCCCCACGGGGACAACGGTGCCGGCAACGGCCGGTTGCAAATCACGGTCAATCAGGTGACTGTTCGGTTATCATCTTATCATCATCTTTTTCAAACTTGCAAACAAAACTCAGTGGTGGTCCCAACGGGGACTGTGCAACGGTGCTCCGCTGCCATTACTCATACTCTTCGGCATCACCTGAGGGAGGGGGCGCTGCGCTCACACGGGACTCCTGGCTGCCCCTTAGCTTAGCGTCTAGCGCGAACCACCCCCTCTCCCCACAGTGCCGGGTGTACTGCATGATGTCGCCCGGCATCAGGTTACGGCCGGGATTCTCCTCAGGCAGGTGGGCATTCACATCCCGCCGGGCTATAAACACTTCGGCCTCCAGGCCCGGTTCATATATAAACCCATAGCCCCGGCGGACATCAAACCGCCTCACCTGCCCTTCGTACAGCGGCCCCCGGACACGGAACATTGCCTGACGGAGACTCTCTTTTTCCCGGATTGCACGGGCCACCAGTTCCGCTTTCTTCCTCTCCCTCTCACCGATCTCCGGGCCCAACGGTACCGGCTCCCTGTCCCAGTACGGCGCTGCTGTGAGCTCCGGCGCACGGGTCGGGCCCCCGCAAGACCTGTTTGACATTGCCCACTGCTGGTACTCTGGGTGACAGGTCCCGCGGTGACGTGGCCTTAGTCGCTGCCTTGCATCGGCAACCCGGCACAACCTCAGCCGAGGTGTGGGGGATGGGCACAGGGGCTTTCTGCAGTTGGACCTTCGGCACGGAGCGGGTCATCGGCTCCGGCTCGGGGACTTTCTCCGGAGACGCCTCCGGTTTGGTTTTCGGGGCTTTCCAGGGCAACACCTCCGGTCGACTACGGGCTCCGGCTACAGGTCGGCCCGCCTGGGCGGGCATGCTGGGTATCGCTACCGGTTGCGGTGGTAGCGGGCCTAATGGCGGGGTTACGGCTTCCGAGACGGGTGGCGAGAGAGGCAGCGGGGGGAGAGGGCTTGGACCGGGTCCCGCAGCCGCGATGACCAGCCCTTCGAGGGCATCGGGGCGTGGGTCACTCACCCTCCCTTCCTCTGCTTCCTCCTCGCGTCTCCGCACGGTCGCTATGACGTCCGCCATGTCGGTCTCCCACTCCTCCATGAGGAGCTGCATCTTGACCTGCAGCCCCTTGGTAGAGCTGCGCGGTCCGGATCTCCACCCACGCCGCGGTTCCAGGCGCGGGGGCTACGGTGCTGCGGGACGGCATGAACATGTTGCTGGCGGCCTCTCCCAGGAACAAGATGGCTGCAGGGTCCTGGCGTCCCTGCCTTCATAGCCGCGCTCACATGCAGCTAGCCGCCATTGCGTCCCCCTTAGCTTCTTTCCGGCCCCTCCTCTATTGGGGCGGGGTTTTGGCCTTCGCGCCTCTGCTACTCGAGAAGACGCTCGAGCGGGAACTTTTCGCGCCAAAGATGGCAACTTCTGAAATTTTTCAGCCGGATACCTCCGGCGGTCACAAGGCGCACCTCTACCCAACGGCAGAGCGGTAAGATCCTGTTCGTGACGCCAAGTTGTCGAGGGCGGAGGAGGGGACGCCGCGCTCTCCCACTGCTCGGGTCCGGCTGCCGCTGCGGCTCCCGCGGCCTGCTGCTGCTGCTCGGTGGCTCGAGCGATGGGCCGGATCCCGGGGACTCGAGCGGCGCTCCTCGCCCGTGAGTGAAAGGGGATTGGTTTTTGGGATAGTTTATTGTCCGTGACGCCACCCACGGTTGTGGTGATTTGTTGACACCACCACTGCTCTGTATGGGGATCCCGGGAATGATGGTATGGAGCAGCTAGATGTTAGTCCTCCCCTCCGTGGGTAGGGGGTTGGTTGTCCCGGGGCCCAGTGATGAGGTGGGTGATGCAGGGCTTGGTGGGGCGCAGGGACGCGGGGGCAGCGCTGTGCCTTGCGGCACTGTGGTACTCACTCAGCCTGAGACGATGACACAGTTCTCGGTAAAACACACGGCTGGAAAGACGGTTCCCACGGACGGCTGCACTTGCTTTTCCCCAGTAGTTGACGGTGACGGTCCCTTTTCCAGCACCTAAGATGATGATGGTTGCGATGGGTTCCCACCGGTAACCCGCTCCCCGGCTTGGATATGTGCCGGAGGAGCCCTACTTTGCCCGCAGGCGCTGGCCCTGAGAAACTGGTGCCCTGGCGGTGGCGGTGTCTCTCTGTAACGGTTGGACTGTTGCCTTCAATTGGGACTTGCTTGTTGGGAGACCCAGAGGTCCCCTTCACTAACGGATTGGGCAAATTCACGGTGACTCCTAGCCTTGCCAGGATCCGAAAGGCCCCTGCCACTGGTGCTGACTGCTCTTCGTATACCGCTCCGGTACCGCCGGGCCACCACCCATCCGCGGTCCTTCCAGCAACCTCCAAGCAGTCACCCCTGCAGACAGTCACCGCCGTCTGCTGACCTTGCTGTCTCAGTCCGGGTCACACACCCGGACCAGCTTCAGGCTTTCTTAACTGTCACTTTTTACTCCTTCTCTCAAGCTCCTCTACCACTTCCTTCTACTTCACTCCCCTGGCTTGAACTGCCTGGTTCTCCCGCCTCCAGGGCTGTGAACTCCTCGGTGGGCAGAGCCAACCGCCTGGCCCACCCCCTGGTGTGGACATCAGCCCCTGGAGGAAGGCAACAAGGATTTTAGGTTAGCCTTGGTGTTCCTAACTGGGGTGTAGGGTGTGGTGGTGTTATGACCTGTGACCCCTGGCTTGCCCAGGGCGTCACAGTATGATCAGACCATGTCCCTGTATGGTCAGACACCTCCATTACACAGTACATAGCAGGGACACAAATATAAGATTATCTCAGCACAGGATAATACTTTTTAATTACATACAATTGTGAAAATTACTATTATTCCAAAATCTTTTGATTAAAATCAACATTGTTCTTGGGAAAACTCCTTTAAGGCACATGGATAGACTGGGACTGAGGGTCAGGAATTCCTTTTACAAGCCAGCGTTGAGAATTGCTGATGAGCAGCCACTCCTACTCTGACAACCTCAAGTCTTCTGTATATTACATTTACTATTTCTCTTGGTAGAGCCCATATTTCACTATCTCACATCATCCCACAGCAAAACCAGTTGTTTTTTCTGGGGTTCTTTGAAGTTTGACAAGGAGCTAATTATTATGGTAATTATTATGGTGGCTTTCTCTTTAAAGAGGTTGTCTGTGATGAAACAATCCTTTAAGATACATAAATAACATTTAGAACAGTTGCAGTGTAAGTTGCTGGAAAAAAAAAATCAGCTGAATCGATCGAAAAAAATGAATCTTCTAATTCTATAATACTGGCTACTGTCCATAGACAGATACTCCGCTCCATTGGCTGCAGTTTGTTTATAAAAGAAGTAATTGGTGCTTTTCTCACCCTCCCCAAGTCTAGAGCTGAGTCTCCTCAGCTACTCTTTGTCTCTGTTGTCTTCAGTGCTGACGTTCTATGTTGGCAGAGCTGCAGACAATCACTGAGCTCAGCAGTTCATTCTGAGTTGATGACACAAGCTCAGTTGTTGACTGCTGACTAGTGATGAGTGAGCTCTACCATGCTTGGGTGCTCGGAACTCATAACGAGCAGTCGAACTCTCGGATGGGCTCAACTCGTGTACTGAGTGTGATGGAAGTCAATGGGGGACTCAAACATTTTTATGGAAGATCTTCCAGAAAAACGCTCGAGTTCCCCATTGACTTCTATTATACTTAGTACACGAGTTGAGCCCGTTCAAGAGTTCACTGCACAATATGAGTACCGAGCATGGTAGAGCTCACTAATCACTACTGCTGATGTAAAGAGACACCGGTAGCAGTGGCGAGAGTCAGCACTGGACCTGAGGAGGGTGAGTAAAGATTAGTTAGTTTTTTTTGTTTAAAACAAACTGCAGCTGAACAATTGCCGTTACCCCTTTAACGTTATACTAACACGAGCCATTTTTGTCCAAATATTTCATTAAAAAATATACAAAAAAAGTCACCAACATCACATGCTTTATTCCAACTCTAACATAAATATTACTGTTTTTAAACTTTTCAACTCTCTGTTTTAAAGGAAATTGGGCAACAGAACACATATTTTCGGAATGCGTCCATAGATTTGACTAATGTAAAAGACAAATATATTATCCTGGAACAAGAAATGAAAGAGGAAGTGAAAATACTGAATCAAGTCACTAATGACCTCAAATTAAAAGACTGGGAACAGTCGGCTACATTAAAACACTTAACACTTGTTCAAGGTAAGATTTTTAACTAGCAAAGCAATAATAATGGTAAAAGGGATTTTCTTATTTCTTGTAATAAAATATTGTTTTTAGTAGTAATAAAATACCAAACAACATTGCACATCAGCAGACATACGAGTCACAAAGCAGCATCCATTATTTGTAGACTGGATAAGTACAATAACCAACCAATAAATGTATAGGAGAACAGTGGATATTTCGCCAGATTTCACAATATACACTCAATACATATTACTTAAATATTTTAGATCTGATGAGTCTGGTGTACTTACTTTTAAGAAGTATCAGAATGGACTGTATAATTCTAAAGTTAAAATAAGCATTTTATGAGTCCAGATAAATCTAATGTCAATATCAGGCAGGAAAACTTTCACAAATGTATTATATAACGCTGTTGACATGGGTAAATACTCAAGCCTCCTCAGGTTTAAAAGATCAATTTTGTAATGTTTGAAGCATGCATTGTGAAATGCGGTGACAGATCCTCTTTAACATATTTAAATGGTGTATACGAGACTTAAAAAAAAATGTCCCTAAACAATAAAAGACAGTGAGTTGCTACCCACCTCCCTGTTGTGCCCGACGCCGTTCTTCGCCGTCACAGATTTGCCACAGACATACTCCTGCCAGCAATACAATTGCTTGGTCAACAGATCGTAGGCGTCTTTTCTGGTCTGCTCTCTAGATGAGGTGGAACATCTGACGTCATGCTGATTGACAGCGGGCTCCACGCTGCCCAACTGGGAGAAGCGGCTGTCAATCACTCGCTGTTCCACCCATTCTACAGAGCAGAGCAGAAGAGAAGCCTCCGCTCTGTTGACATGACATCAGCGGAAGCAGCTGAATGAGTCTGTGACTACACTGTTCCGGTCAAGAACAATGCCAGGCACAACAGGCAGGTAGATAACACCTACCTGCCTGTTAGTGCGCCCCTGAGGCTTAAGTTGCCACAGGGCACTACACCTCACCAGAGGTGCAGTATTTATCCCAGGTAAGGAAGTGGTCATTGCCGGTAAACCACCACAATCCACCACCATACACAGTTAGTTGCCCTCTCACTGGGACAGGGCTGGGGTAGAGAAATTGGAGGGTGGCTATCACTAATGTAGTGGATCCTTTGCTCACTAGTTCAGGAAGCCGGGGGGAGGAGCTATTCACAGAGGAGCAAGGCGACACACACACACAGTTAGTCAGCAACCAGGAAACAAGTGAGACACAGGAAGACACGGTCGCTGAGGGGAGAGCTGCGCCATAGCTCCCTCAGGACCGAGCGTAGACTACAGGGTGCGGAGCCCTAGGCTGGTGAGAACTGCAAGTCCCGCCAGCAGAATCAGCCGGGGCAGAGGATTTCAAGTCTTCTGACCCACACACAGTGCCCAGGGCACAGCAGTATATAGAGCCAGAGGTCGTGACCATTGGGCGGCCCCATCTACGGACTCACGCTGCCTGCCATACGAGACGGGCAAAAAAACATTCCCAGGACTCGAGTCCCAGCATAGCTCCAAGCCGCAGGGACTCACACAATACAGTGCAGGGAGGAAGGGCTCGCTGAAAGAAACACTGGTTCTGACCTTCGAACTATCCGGGATCGGCTGGAGGCCATTACAGCGGAGTTCGGCAGTCGAAAGGCGGTGACATCTCAGTGAGTAAAGAACTTAAACTGCAACCGCTGTGTCATCTAATCCTTACCGCGCCCCGCGCTCCTTCATAAAAGTGGACTACTACCCCTCACATCCTCTCTGGGGCCTAAGCTCTGCCTGTGGAGAGCTATACCATCTGAGCTGCATTATCATGTGCCCCAGAAAAGACCTCCTGCAGCGGTGGCGTCACGAATAACTACTCCCATCATCCCCATCTTTATGGACACCACCAGGGTCACGAAACCAGGCCTGGCTGCTGTGACATCCCAAACCCTCACCGGCCCAGTGACGAGTAACCCTCAGGACCCCGTGGACGCGTCATTAGTGCTTTTTTTTAAGTCCTAAATATACCCTTTAAACCTTTATAATTGCAAGACTACATATACATTACTGTACATGATTGTATTGGATGCTGTCACCGATCCTGTTAGAAAGTTTAACATTGACGAAAATGGTGAAAAAAGCCATCTGGGTATTATAGTCCATGGGGTCTGAGGTGTGAAAGATTTGACACTTTGGTCATATTTGTTGTTTGCTTCTATGACTCAGAAGAACAATGGAAATGATCATGGTACCTGGATCCTGCAAACTGACTGCAGCGATGGAAAGAAATACCTGAGGATTATGTGAGACTAATCTGGAAAGGTTGCTCTACAACATTTAGATGCTCAATATCATATTGAGGAAAGATAAATAAGTAGCAATTCTTTACAGGCAATGTATCAGGTGATTAATGCTACCCGTACCATAGGCAGCATGGTACAGGGAAAAGCTCAGTAAGTTCAGTCCATGAATAAGAATAAGTTTAGAAACAAACCAGGAACCGAGGAATGATCCAAACGGACAATAAGACAAAGACAGAGCTTTTTTCAAAGTTAAGCTCATATTCATATATATCACCTCTTGACAAACTCGGAAGACTGGAACCAGCAACTCAAGGTTTGTTCAGGCTGAGCATCAATATGTGTATAGAGGGGAGCCTCGTATAAACCCATGTTGTTGTACTACAGACAGTGCTTAATTTTCACTTATATGTAATTAAAACCATTTGTAATATCGGGAGCAAAACACAAACAGTGATATTGCACATAGTACCTTGTTTTCCCGAAAAAAAGACCTACCCCAAAAATGAGCCGTAGCATGATTTTACAGAATTTTTAAAGTATGCTTGAAAAATAAGCAATAGTTGCATTCATCAAAGAGAGAACTCCAGCACACTACACCAGTAAATGTAGAGACGAAATTTGTGAATCAAAAAGCTTCTTTATTACATGGAAGTCCAAACATAAAAGTCCAAACAGAAAGTTTCGATCAATAAGGTCTTCATCAAAGGACTATCTGTGTGTGACAGGAAGCGGTGAGCTAGAGGTCAGAGATGCAACGCAGTGAATCCCAAAGGGACTCGTGGCCACAATATGTAAAAAAAAAAATTCAATTGGACTTGGATTATATGTCACTTAAAGTAGTCTGCTTTTAGGAAAGGGATATATTTCATTGTGTCTTGTACGTCCAATAGAAATTAATATGTATAAGGGCAGCAGAGCTCTTCAGCGGATGCTGATACAAAATTAATAGTATAGTATTGTAAGTACATCCACTTATGTATAAGTAATACGTATCAATCCGTGCAGGGATGCATATTAGCAATAGGATCCAAATGGAAATCTTATTAGGGTCACAGTGAAATGCTGAATTGGAACACCCGTAACGGGTAAATGACAGAAACCTGCGTGTAAAATGGACAGACCGGCTCCCTGCGTGTTGTGACTAGAGTTGAGCGCGGTTCGCGGTTCGTGGTTCTCCAGTTCGCGGTTCGAGTGATTTTGGGGGGTGTTCTACATCGAACTAGAACTCGAGCTTTTTGCTAAAGCTCGATAGTTCTAGTTACGTTCGAGAACGGTTCTAGCAGCAAAAAGCCAAGCTAATTACTCCTCTGGTTTCTGTCGCATGTGCCATGTACCAAACTCCTCCCCAGTAGAGTTGAGCGCGATTCGAGGTTCTCCAGTTCTAGGCTCGAGTGATTTTGGGGCCTGTTCTAGATCGAACTAGAAACTAGAAGACTTTTGCAAAAAGCTCGATAGTTCTAGAAACGTTCGAGAACGGTTCTAGCAGCAAAAAAACAGCTAATTCCTAGCTGGCTTTCCGCTGTAATAGTGTAAGTCACTCTGTGACTCACACTATTATGAAATTTCAGCGTATAGTGTGCGGGAACAGCGCATTCAGATCACTGCTGCTGGGATAATGGCGATCGACATTTTTTTTTTTTCCTTGTCTTCCTTCCCTAAGCGCGCGTGTGTAGTGAGACAGGCCAGCATGTCAGCCAATCCCAGACACACACACAGCTAAATGGACTTTTAGCCAGAGAAGCAACGGCAAGTGTGATAGGATGTCCATGTCACATCTCCCTGCATTATAAAAACAGGTATCTGCCCGTCCAGATGCCATTATCTCTTCTGCGTCTGGGTGTCAGTCACCGCTGGCGTAGCTCCAGTCTCGGATACTGCTATGTACGCTCTACACACAGCGCTATACAAAATAGGGATAGAAGTTTCTATTAGCCCTTGTAAGGGCTAATAACAGCAGGCTCAGAGCCATAGGTGACAGTCAGGTCCGTGGAAACAGATTTTAACAACTACAAAAGATAACAGCGTCTGTGTAGCTAAGCTCAGGGACTTCCTCGCTGCATTTCCCCATTAGGAGGGATAGAAAGTGAGGCTTCCTTTCCTCTACCCAGACCCACAACCCTGCCACTGTACCCTCCTGCCCTTTGCACACTCAAGCTCATTGTTACTAAGCCATTATACTAATGCGAACTCATTGGGGTCACGGAATTGGTGACGCACATCCGGCCGCATTAGTGATGCCGTTGCGTGTGACACCGATGAGCGATTTTGCATCGTTGCAAAAACGTGCTAAATCGATCATCAGTGACATGGGGGTTCATTCTCAAAAATCTTTACTGCAGCAGTAACGAGGTTGTTCCTCGTTCCTGCGGCAGCACACATCGCTCCGTGTGACACCGCAGGAACAAGGAGGCTCTCCTTACCTGCCTTCCGGCCACAATGCGGAGGGAAGGAGGTGGGCGGGATGTTCGTCCCGCTCATCTCCGCCCCTCCGCTTCTATTGGGCGGCGGTTCAGTGACGCAGCTGTGACGCTGAACGAACCACCCCCTTAGAAAGGAGGCGGATCGCCGGTCACAGCGACGTCGCCGGGCAGGTAAGTATGTGTGACATGTCTGGGCGATGTTGTGCGGCACGGGCAGCGATTTGCCCGTGTCGAACGACAGATGGGGGTGGGTACCCACAATAGCGATATCGGAACCGATATCGCAGTGTGTAAAGCCCGCTTTAGCCATTATACTAGCAAACACTGAGTAAACTTAGTGGCATCCTAAAAGTGGCTGTTGGACTTCCATTAGTGTCCCACTAGTGCAAATCTATTTGCAGCACCTCTGCATTGCACACTCAAGCTCATTGTTACTAAGCCATTATACTAGCAAACACTGAGTAAACTTAGTGGCATCCTAAAATTGGCTGTTGGACTTCCATTAGTGTCCCACTAGTGCAAATCTATTTGCAGCACCTCTGCATTGCACACTCAAGCTCATTGTTACTAAGCCATTATACTAGCAAACACTGAGTAAACTTAGTGGCATCCTAAAAGTGGCTGTTGGACTTCCATTATTGTCACACTGGTGCAAAGCTATTTGCAGCACCACTGCATTGCACACTCAAACTCATTGTTACTAAGCCATTATACTAGCAAACACTGAGTAAACTTAGTGGCATCCTAAAAGTGGCTGTTGGACTTCCATTATTGTCCCACTAGTGCAAATCTATTTGCAGCACCTCTGCATTGCACACTCAAGCTCATTGTTACTAAGCCATTATACCTGCAAACACTGAGTAAACTTAGTGGCATCCTAAAAGTGGCTGTTGGACTTCCATTATTGTCCCACTGGTGCAAAGCTATTTGCAGCACCTCTGCATTGCACACTCAAGCTCATTGTTACTAAGCCATTATACTAGCAAACACTGAGTAAACTTAGTGGCATCCTAAAAGTGGCTGTTGGACTTCCATTACTGTCCCACTGGTGCAAAGCTATTTGCAGCACCTCTGCATTGCACACTCAAACTCATTGTTACTAAGCCATTATACTAGCAAACACTGAGTAAACTTAGTGGCATCCTAAAAGTGGCTGTTGGACTTCCATTACTGTCCCACTGGTGCAAAGCTATTTGCAGCACCTCTTCATTGCACAGTCAAGCTCATTGTTACTAAGCTATTATACTAGCAAACACTGAGTAAACTTAGTGGCATCCTAAAAGTGGCTGTTGCACTTCCATTAGTTTCCCACTAGTGCAAATCTATTTGCAGCACCTCTGCATTGCACAATTAAGCTCATTGTTACTAAGCCATTATACTAGCAAACACTGAGTAAACTTAGTGGCATCCTAAAAGTGGCTGTTGCACTTCCATTAGTGTCCCACTAGTGCAAATCTATTTGCAGCACCACTGCATTGCACACTCAAACTCATTGTTATTAAGCCATTATACTAGCAAACACTGAGTAAACTTAGTGGCATCCTAAAAGTGGCTGTTGCACTTCCATTAGTGTCCCACTAGTGCAAATCTATTTGCAGCACCTCTGCATTGCACACTCAAGCTCATTGTTACTAGAGTTGAGCGCAGTTCGCGGTTCTCCAGTTCGCGGTTCGAGTGATTTTGGCTGGTGTTCTAGATCGAACTAGAACTCGAGCTTTTTGCTAAAGCTCGATAGTTCTAGTTACGTTCGAGAACGGTTCTAGCAGCAAAAAGCAGGGCTTTTTACAGCTACAGTGTGCAGGAGCCATCGCTGGCAGCCTGCCAGAAGCTGGTAACCAAGATAAACATCGGGTATCCAAGCAAAGCGCTTTGGTTAGTAACCCGATGTTTATCCTAGTTATGTGCAGGAAGCCCACACTTCCCCGCTCAGCTCACTCCGCCCCCTCCTGCACGCGGCATGTACACACACACTCACACACACACACACTCACCTGTCCCCAGCCAAGCAGTCCACGACACTGACGTCCTCAGCGCCACATGACCCCGCTAGGCTCCACCCACTTCACACTCCGCCGCCAGCACACATGGCTCCGCCCACCTGGCACTCTGCACACATGGTCCCGCTAGGCTCCGCCCACCTGTCACTCTGCACACATGGTCCCGCTAGGCTCTGCCCACCTGTCACTCTGCACACATGGTCCCGCTAGGCTCCGCCTACCTGGCACTCTGCACACATTATCCCGCTAGTCTCTGCCCACCTGTCACTCTGCACACATGGTCCCGCTTGGCTCCGCCCACCTGTCACTCTGCACACATGGTCCCGGTATGCTCCGCCCACCTGGCACTCTGCACACATTGTCCCGCTAGGCTCCGCCCACCTGTCACTCTGCACACATTACCCCGCTAGGCTCCGCCCACCTGGTACTCTGCACACATGGTCCCGCTAGGCTCCACCCACCTGTCACTCTGCACACATGGTCCCGCTAGGCTCCACCCACCTGACACTCTGCACACATTACCCCACTAGGCTACGCCCACCTGGCACTCTGCACACATGGTCCCGCTAGGCTCCGTCCACCTGTCACTCTGCACACATTACCCCACTAGGCTCCGCCCACCTGTCACTCTGCACACATGGTCCCGCCAGGCTCCGCCCACCTGTCACTCTGGACACATGGTCCCACTAGGCTCCACCCACCTGACACTCTGCACGCATTACCCCACTAGGCTCCGCCCACCTGTCACTCTGCACACATGGTCCCAGTATGCTCTGGCCACCTGGAACTCTGCACACAAGGTCCCGCTAGGCTCCGCCTACCTGGCACTCTGCACACATTATCCCGCTAGTCTCTGCCCACCTGTCACTCTGCACACATGGTCCCGCTAGGCTCCGCCCACCTGTCACTCTGCACACATGGTCCCGGTATGCTCCGCCCACCTGGCACTCTGCACACATTGTCCCGCTAGGCTCCGCCCACCTGTCACTCTGCACACATTACCCCGCTAGGCTCCGCCCACCTGGTACTCTGCACACATGGTCCCGCTAGGCTCCACCCACCTGTCACTCTGCACACATGGTCCCGCTAGGCTCCACCCACCTGACACTCTGCACACATTACCCCACTAGGCTACGCCCACCTGGCACTCTGCACACATGGTCCCGCTAGGCTCCGTCCACCTGTCACTCTGCACACATTACCCCACTAGGCTCCGCCCACCTGTCACTCTGCACACATGGTCCCGCCAGGCTCCGCCCACCTGTCACTCTGGACACATGGTCCCGCTAGGCTCCACCCACCTGACACTCTGCACACATTACCCCACTAGGCTCCGCCCACCTGTCACTCTGCACACATGGTCCCAGTATGCTCTGGCCACCTGGAACTCTGCACACAAGGTCCCGCTAGGCTCCGCCTACCTGGCACTCTGCACACATTATCCCGCTAGTCTCTGCCCACCTGTCACTCTGCACACATGGTCCCGCTAGGCTCCGCCCACCTGTCACTCTGCACACATGGTCCCGGTATGCTCCGCCCACCTGGCACTCTGCACACATTGTCCCGCTAGGCTCCGCCCACCTGTCACTCTGCACACATTACCCCGCTAGGCTCCGCCCACCTGTCACTCTGCACACATGGTCCCGCTAGGCTCCGCCCACCTGTCACTCTGCACACATGGTCCCGCTAGGCTCCACCCACCTGACACTCTGCACACATTACCCCACTAGGCTACACCCACCTGGCACTCTGCACACATGGTCCCACTAGGCTCCGTCCACCTGTCACTCTGCACACATTACCCCACTAGGCTCCGCCCACCTGTCACTCTGCACACATGGTCCCGCCAGGCTCCGCCCACCTGTCACTCTGGACACATAGTCCCGCTAGGCTCCACCCACCTGACACTCTGCACACATTACCCCACTAGGCTCCGCCCACCTGTCACTCTGCACACATGGTCCCAGTATGCTCTGGCCACCTGGAACTCTGCACACATGGTCCCGCTAGGCTCCGCCCACCTGACACTCTGCACACATGGTCCCGCTAGGCTCCGCCCACCTGGCACTCTGCACACATGGTCCCGCTAGGCTCCGCCCACCTGGCACTCTGCACACATTACCCCACTAGGCTCCGCCCAACTGTCACTCTGCACACATGGTACCGCTAGGCTCCGCCCACCTGTCACTCTGCACACATGGTCCCAGTATGCTCTGGCCACCTGGAACTCTGCACACATGGTCCCGCTAGGCTCCACCCTCCTGACACTCTGCACACATGGTCCCGCTAGGCTCCGCCCACCTGTCACTCTGCACACATGGTCCCGCTAGGCTCCGCCCACCTGTCACTATGCACACTTGGTCCCGCTAGGCTCCGCCCACCTGTCACTCTGCACACATTACCCCGCTAGGCTCCGCCCACCTGTCACTCTGCACACATTACCCCACTAGGCTCCGCCCACCTGTCACTCTGCACACATGGTCCCGCTAGGCTCCGCCCACCTGGCACTCTGCACACATGGTCCCGCTAGGCTCCGCCCACCTGGCACTCTGCACACATTACCCCACTAGGCTCCGCCCAACTGTCACTCTGCACACATGGTCCCGCTAGGCTCCGCCCACCTGTCACTCTGCACACATGGTCCCGCTAGGCTCCACCCACCTGACACTCTGCACACATTACCCCACTAGGCTCCGCCCACCTGTCACTCTGCACACATGGTCCCGGTATGCTCTGGCCACCTGGAACTCTGCACACATGGTCCCGCTAGGCTCCCCCCACCTGGCACTCTGCACACATGGTCCCGCTAGGCTCCGCCCACCTGTCACTCTGCACACATGGTCCCGCTAAGCTCCGCCCACCTGGTACTCTGCACACATGGTCCCGCTAGGCTCCGCCCACCTGGCACTCTGCACACATTACCCCACTAGGCTCCGCCCACCTGTCACTCTGTACACATGGTCCCGCTAGGCTCCGCCCACCTGTCACTCTGCACACATGGTCCCGGTATGCTCCGCCCACCTGGCACTCTGCACACATGGTCCCGCTAGGCTCCGCCCACCTGGCACTCTGCACACATGGTCCCGCTAGGCTCCGCCCACCTGGCACTCTGCACACATGGCCCCGCTAGGCTCCGCCCACCTGGCCCTCTGCACACACGGTCCCACTAGGCTCCACCCACCTGACACTCTGCACACATTACCCCACTAGGCTCCGCCCACCTGTCACTCTGCACACATGGTCCCGGTATGCTCCGCCCACCTGGCACTCTGCACACATTGCCCCGCTAGGCTCCGCCCACCTGGCACTCTGCACACATGGTCCCGCTCGGCTTACTTGCGGTGATGAAGTCCCGACCTCAGCGCTGTCACTGTCCTCCATGGCCGCCGCTTGTCACATCACCTTCTCTAGCTTCCAACCCGAGACTGACTAGCGGTGATGTCACGGGCCGCTCGCGATACTTAGCTGTGAAGGCGGCGGTCATTGAACTCAGTGACAGGTGCTGTCAGCAGTGCAGGAGATCAGCGCAGGTAATGTACCTCGCTGACAGCAGCACTTGTCATGCCCTGCAGTGACCTGGGCTGACCCATTGATGTTAGCTCAGGTCACTGCATTGCTCTCCCAGCCAATGGGGAACATCCTGCTCTTCATTGACTGGGACAGTGTGGATCGTCATGGCAACCCCTTGGATTACACCAGACCTGGATTTGTTTTTCTTTCTAATAAATTGGTTAAAGAGGGAATGTATTGGGGAGTGTTTTTTCAAATAAAAATGTGTTTGTCGTCTATTTTCTTTTATTACTGATTGGGTTGATGATGTCGGGTATCTGATAGACGCCTGACCTCACCAACCCCAGGGCTTGATGCCAGGTGACATTACACATCTGGTATTAACCCCATATATTACCCCGTTTGCCACCGCACCAGGGCGCGGGATGAGCTGGGGCGAAGCACCAGGATTGGCACATCTAATGGATGCGCCACTTCTGGGGCGGCTGCGGCCTGCTATTTTTAGGCTGGGGAGAGTCCAATAACCATGGACCTCCCTTGTCTGAGAATATCAGACCCCAGCTGTCTGCTTTACCTTGGCTGGTGATCCAATTTTGGGGGGACCCCTACGTGTTTTTTTTTTTTAATTATTTATTTAATTTAAAATAACAGCGTGGGGTGCTCTCAGTTTTGGATTACCAGCCAAGGTGAGGTTGCCAGCTGTGGTCTGCAGGCTGCAGCCGTCTGCTTTACCCTAGCTGGCTACAAAAATAGAGGGAACCCTACGTCATTTTTTTTTTTCATTTTTTTGGCTAAATACAAAGCTAAGCACCCCTTAGTGCCACATGAAAGGCACCAAAGGGTGCAAAATTACAAAATGCAGGAGAGTGGGACATTATTTGTCTTTCTGCCATTATAATGACAGAAAAGACTGATATGAAGTGCACAAGCACAAGAAAATCACCAGAGCGCTCTACGCTGTGAAAAGCAGTAGAAAATGGCACTGGAGTGAACATGTGACCGCCTCATGTAGGATAAAGCTATGGATCCTGGGTAAATTTATGCATTTACCCTCCTTCAGTTTTTTTGCAGTACACAAAAAAAACGGAAAGCTCACGGATGACAAACAGATGACATACGGACCGTCTACGGAACGGAAACGGATGCCACACGGATGAACCCGTGAAAAAAACTGGACTGTTTTTTGCAGATCGCAAAAATGGATCGGTCGTGTTAATGTAGCCTTATTCTGATCTGCCGTTTATAAACAGCAGGCAGAAATAAGTAAATAACGCCCCCCAGCATCAGAAAATCTCCGGGGTTTCAGGGGGTAGCTGAGACCCTGGAGATCATGATTCAGGACGGTTTTTCCGGTCCCCGCTCACGTGATCACAGGTATACACCGTACACCGATGATCACGTTACAGTAAATGACAGCGCCGGTAAAAAATTATTTATCTCCCATCTGGCATGAACAAACATGATAAATCTCCTCCCCGGTCCCCTGGAGTCGCCTAAGTGCCCCCCCTGATGCCCTCCCAGAAATCCAAGATGGCCGCGCACACAGCAGTGCACTGGCCGCATTCACCCTACTCCTCTGATTTCTGTCGCATGTGCCATGTACCAAACTCCTCCCCAGTAGAGTTGAGCGCGGTTCGCGGTTCGAGGTTCTCCAGTTCTAGGCTCGAGTGATTTTGGGGCCTGTTCTAGATCGAACTAGAACTCGAGCTTTTTGCAAAAGCTCGATAGTTCTAGAAACGTTCGAGAACGGTTCTAGCAGCAAAAAAACAGCTAATTCCTAGCTGGCTTTCCGCTGTAATAGTGTAAGTCACTCTGTGACTCACACTATTATGACATTTCAGTGTATAGTGTGCGGGAACAGCGCCTTCAGATCACTGCAGTTTGTATAATGGTTTGTATAATTTTTTTTTTTTTCCTTGTCTTCCTTCCCTAAGCGCGCGCGTCTTGTGGGGCGGGCCAGCATGTCAGCCGATCCCAGACACACACACAGCTAAGTGAACTTTTAGCCAGAGAAGCAACGGCATGTGTGATAGGATGTCCATGTCACATGTCCCTGCATTATAAAAACGAGTATCTGCCCGTCCGGACGCCATTATCTCTTCTGCGTCCTTGTTGTCAGACATCACTGGCGCAGCTCCGTCCTGAGTCCAATCGCCGATACTGCTGTATGCGCTCCATACACAGCGCTGGACAGCATATGGATAGCACTTTCCATCAGTCCTTTTAAGGGCTCGTACCGGCAGGGTCAGAGCCATAGGTGACAGGTCCTGAAAACAGCGACAGCGTTTGTGTAGCAAAGGTCAGGGATTTCGTCGCTGCATTTCCCCATTAGGAGGGAATAGAAAGGCAGGCTTCCTCTACCCAGAGACCCACAACCCTGCCACTGTACCCTCCTGTCCTCTGCACACTCCAACTCATTATAACTAAGCCATTATACTAGCAAACACTCAGTGTACCTAGTGGCATCCTAAACGTGGCTATTGGACTTTTGTCTAGTCACACTAGTGCAAAGACATTTGCAGCACCTCTGCCTGCATTGCACACTCCAACTCACTATAACTAAGCCATTATACTAGCAAACACTCAGTGTACCTAGTGGCATCCTAAACGTGGCTATTGGACTTTGCTATAGTCCCACTAGTGCAAAGACATTTGCAGCACCTCTGCCTGCATTGCACACTCCAACTCATTATAACTAAGCCATTATACTAGGAAACACACAGTGTACCCAGTGGCATCCTAAACGTGGCTATTGGACTTTGCTATAGTCCCACTAGTGCAAAGACATTTGCAGCACCTCTACCTGCATTGCACACTCCAACTCATTATAACTAAGCCATTATACTAGCAAACACTTAGTGTACCTAGTGGCATCCTAAACGTGGCTATTGGACTTTTGTCTAGTCACACTAGTGCAAAGACATTTGCAGCACCTCTGCCTGCATTGCACACTCCAACTCATTATAACTAAGCCATTATACTAGCAAACACTCAGTGTACCTAGTGGCATCCTAAACGTGGCTATTGGACTTTGCTATAGTCCCACTAGTGCAATGACATTTGCAGCACCTCTGCCTGCATTGCACACTCCAATTCATTATAACTAAGCCAATATACTAGCAAACACTTAGTTTACCTAGTGGCATCCTAAACGTGGCTATTGGACTTTTGTCTAGTCACACTAGTGCAAAGACATTTGCAGCACCTCTGCCTGCATTGCACACTCCAACTCATTATAACTAAGCCATTATACTAGCAAACACTCAGTGTACCTAGTGGCATCCTAAACGTGGCTATTGGACTTTGCTATAGTCCCACTAGTGCAAAGACATTTGCAGCACCTCTACCTGCATTGCACACTCCAACTCATTATAACTAAGCCATTATACTAGCAAACACTCAGTGTACCTAGTGGCATCCTAAATGTGGCTATTGGACTTTGCTATAGTCCCACTAGTGCAAAGATATTTGCAGCACCTCTGCCTGCATTGCACACTCCAACTCATTATAACTAAGCCATTATACTAGCAAACACTCAGTGTACCTAGTGGCATCCTAAACGTGGCTATTGGACTTTGCTATAGTCCCACTAGTGCAAAGACATTTGCAGCACCTCTACCTGCATTGCACACTCCAACTCATTATAACTAAGCCATTATACTAGCAAACACTCAGTGTACCTAGTGGCATCCTAAACGTGGCTATTGGACTTTGCTATAGTCCCACTAGTGCAAAGACATTTGCAGCACCTCTACCTGCATTGCACACTCCAACTCATTATAACTAAGCCATTATACTAGCAAACACTCAGTGTACCCAGTGGCATCCTAAACGTGGCAATTGGACTTTGCTATAGTCCCACTAGTGCAAAGACATTTGCAGCACCTCTACCTGCATTGCACACTCCAACTCATTATAACTAAGCCATTATACTAGCAAACACTCAGTGTACCTAGTGGCATCCTAAACGTGGCTATTGGACTTTGCTATAGTCCCACTAGTGCAAAGACATTTGCAGCACCTCTACCTGCATTGCACACTCCAACTCATTATAACTAAGCCATTATACTCGCAAACACTCAGTGTACCTAGTAGCATCCTAAACGTGGCTATTGGACTTTGCTATAGTCCCACTAGTGCAAAGACATTTGCAGCACCTCTACCTGCATTGCACACTCCAACTCATTATAACTAAGCCATTATACTAGCAAACACTCAGTGTACCTAGTGGCATCCTAAACGTGGCTATTGGACTTTGCTATAGTCCCACTAGTGCAAAGATATTTGCAGCACCTCTGCCTGCATTGCACACTCCAACTCATTATAACTAAGCCATTATACTAGCAAACACTCAGTGTACCTAGTGGCATCCAAAACGTGGCTATTGGACTTTTGTCTAGTCAAACTAGTGCAAAGACATTTGCAGCACCTCTGCCTGCATTGCACACTCCAGCTCATTATAACTAAGCCATTATACTAGCAAACACTCAGTGTACCTAGTGGCATCCTAAACGTGGCTATTGGACTTTGCTATAGTCCCACTAGTGCAAAGATATTTGCAGCACCTCTGCCTGCATTGCACACTCCAACTCATTATAACTAAGCCATTATACTAGCAAACACTCAGTGTACCTAGTGGCATCCTAAACGTGGCTATTGGACTTTGCTATAGTCCCACTAGTGCAAAGATATTTGCAGCACCTCTGCCTGCATTGCACACTCCAACTCATTATAACTAAGCCATTATACTAGCAAACACTCAGTGTACCTAGTGGCATCCTAAACGTGGCTATTGGACTTTGCTAAAGTCCCACTAGTGCAAAGACATTTGCAGCACCTCTACCTGCATTGCACACTCCAACTCATTATAACTAAGCCATTATACTAGCAAACACACAGTGTACCCAGTGGCATCCTAAACGTGGCTATTGGACTTTGCTATAGTCCCACTAGTGCAATGACATTTGCAGCACCTCTACCTGCATTGCACACTCCAACTCATTATAACTAAGCCATTATACTAGCAAACACTTAGTGTACCTAGTGGCATCCTAAACGTGACTATTGGACTTTTGTCTAGTCACACTAGTGCAAAGACATTTGCAGCACCTCTGCCTGCATTGCACACTCCAACTCATTATAACTAAGCCATTATACTAGCAAACACTCAGTGTACCTAGTGGCATCCTAAACGTGGCTATTGGACTTTGCTATAGTCCCACTAGTGCAAAGACATTTGCAGCACCTCTACCTGCATTGCACACTCCAACTTATTATAACTAAGCCATTATACTAGCAAACACTCAGTGTACCTAGTGGCATCCTAAACGTGGCTATTGGACTTTGCTATAGTCCCACTAGTGCAAAGATATTTGCAGCACCTCTGCCTGCATTGCACACTCCAACTCATTATAACTAAGCCATTATACTAGCAAACACTCAGTGTACCTAGTGGCATCCTAAATGTGGCTATTGGACTTTGCTATAGTCCCACTAGTGCAAAGACATTTGCAGCACCTCTACCTGCATTGCACACTCCAACTCATTATAACTAAGCCATTATACTAGCAAACACTTAGTGTACCTAGTGGCATCCTAAACGTGGCTATTGGACTTTTGTCTAGTCACACTAGTGCAAAGACATTTGCAGCACCTCTGCCTGCATTGCACACTCCAACTCATTATAACTAAGCCATTATACTAGCAAACACTCAGTGTACCTAGTGGCATCCTAAACGTGGCTATTGGACTTTGCTATAGTCCCACTAGTGCAAAGACATTTGCAACACCTCTACCTGCATTGCACACTCCAACTCATTATAACTAAGCCATTATACTAGCAAACACTCAGTGTACCTAGTGGCATCCTAAACGTGGCTATTGGACTTTGCTATAGTCCCACTAGTGCAAAGACATTTGCAGCACCTCTACCTGCATTGCACACTCCAACTCATTATAACTAAGCCATTATACTAGCAAACACTCAGTGTACCCAGTGGCATCCTAAACGTGGCTATTAGACTTTGCTATAGTCCCACTAGTGCAAAGACATTTGCAGCACCTCTACCTGCATTGCACACTCCAACTTATTATAACTAAGCCATTATACTAGCAAACACTCAGTGTACCTAGTGGCATCCTAAACGTGGCTATTGGACTTTGCTATAGTCCCACTAGTGCAAAGATATTTGCAGCACCTCTGCCTGCATTGCACACTCCAACTCATTATAACTAAGCCATTATACTAGCAAACACTCAGTGTACCTAGTGGCATCCTAAATGTGGCTATTGGACTTTGCTATAGTCCCACTAGTGCAAAGACATTTGCAGCACCTCTACCTGCATTGCACACTCCAACTCATTATAACTAAGCCATTATACTAGCAAACACTTAGTGTACCTAGTGGCATCCTAAACGTGGCTATTGGACTTTTGTCTAGTCACACTAGTGCAAAGACATTTGCAGCACCTCTGCCTGCATTGCACACTCCAACTCATTATAACTAAGCCATTATACTAGCAAACACTCAGTGTACCTAGTGGCATCCTAAACGTGGCTATTGGACTTTGCTATAGTCCCACTAGTGCAAAGACATTTGCAGCACCTCTACCTGCATTGCACACTCCAACTCATTATAACTAAGCCATTATACTAGCAAACACTCAGTGTACCTAGTGGCATCCTAAACGTGGCTATTGGACTTTGCTATAGTCCCACTAGTGTAAAGACATTTGCAGCACCTCTACCTGCATTGCACACTCCAACTCATTATAACTAAGCCATTATACTAGCAAACACTCAGTGTACCTAGTGGCATCCTAAACGTGGCTATTGGACTTTGCTATAGTCCCACTAGTGCAAAGATATTTGCAGCACCTCTGCCTGCATTGCACACTCCAACTCATTATAACTAAGCCATTATACTAGCAAACACTCAGTGTACCTAGTGGCATCCTAAACGTGGCTATTGGACTTTGCTATAGTCCCACTAGTGCAAAGACATTTGCAGCACCTCTACCTGCATTGCACACTCCAACTCATTATAACTAAGCCATTATACTAGCAAACACACAGTGTACCCAGTGGCATCCTAAACGTGGCTATTGGACTTTGCTATAGTCCCACTAGTGTAATGACATTTGCAGCACCTCTACCTGCATTGCACACTCCAACTCATTATAACTAAGCCATTATACTAGCAAACACTTAGTGTACCTAGTGGCATCCTAAACGTGGCTATTGGACTTTTGTCTAGTCACACTAGTGCAAAGACATTTGCAGCACCTCTGCCTGCATTGCACACTCCAACTCATTATAACTAAGCCATTATACTAGCAAACACTCAGTGTACCTAGTGGCATCCTAAACGTGGCTATTGGACTTTGCTATAGTCCCACTAGTGCAAAGACATTTGCAGCACCTCTACCTGCATTGCACACTCCAACTTATTACAACTAAGCCATTATACTAGCAAACACTCAGTGTACCTAGTGGCATCCTAAACGTGGCTATTGGACTTTGCTATAGTCCCACTAGTGCAAAGATATTTCCAGCACCTCTGCCTGCATTGCACACTCCAACTCATTATAACTAAGCCATTATACTAGCAAACACTCAGTGTACCTAGTGGCATCCTAAATGTGGCTATTGGACTTTGCTATAGTCCCACTAGTGCAAAGACATTTGCAGCACCTCTACCTGCATTGCACACTCCAACTCATTATAACTAAGCCATTATACTAGCAAACACTTAGTGTACCTAGTGGCATCCTAAACGTGGCTATTGGACTTTTGTCTAGTCACACTAGTGCAAAGACATTTGCAGCACCTCTGCCTGCATTGCACACTCCAACTCATTATAACTAAGCCATTATACTAGCAAACACTCAGTGTACCTAGTGGCATCCTAAACGTGGCTATTGGACTTTGCTATAGTCCCACTAGTACAAAGACATTTGCAACACCTCTACCTGCATTGCACACTCCAACTCATTATAACTAAGCCATTATACTAGCAAACACTCAGTGTACCTAGTGGCATCCTAAACGTGGCTATTGGACTTTGCTATAGTCCCACTAGTGCAAAGACATTTGCAGCACCTCTACCTGCATTGCACACTCCAACTCATTATAACTAAGCCATTATACTAGCAAACACTCAGTGTACCCAGTGGCATCCTAAACATGGCTATTGGACTGTTGTCTAGTCACACTAGTGCAAAGACATTTGCAGCACCTCTACCTGCATTGCACACTCCAACTTATTATAACTAAGCCATTATACTAGCAAACACTCAGTGTACCTAGTGGCATCCTAAACGTGGCTATTGGACTTTGCTATAGTCCCACTAGTGCAAAGATATTTGCAGCACCTCTGCCTGCATTGCACACTCCAACTCATTATAACTAAGCCATTATACTAGCAAACACTCAGTGTACCTAGTGGCATCCTAAATGTGGCTATTGGACTTTGCTATAGTCCCACTAGTGCAAAGACATTTGCAGCACCTCTGCCTGCATTGCACACTCCAACTCATTATAACTAAGCCATTATACTAGCAAACACTCAGTGTACCTAGTGGCATCCTAAACGTGGCTATTGGACTTTGCTATAGTCCCACTAGTGCAAAGACATTTGCAGCACCTCTACCTGCATTGCACACTCCAACTCATTATAACTAAGCCATTATACTAGCAAACACTCAGTGTACCTAGTGGCATCCTAAACGTGGCTATTGGACTTTGCTATAGTCCCACTAGTGCAAAGACATTTGCAGCACCTCTACCTGCATTGCACACTCCAACTCATTATAACTAAGCCATTATACTAGCAATTGATGCTGCCAGTTTAAGGGCCGTAGTTGCATTGTCAGGGATATTTATTCTTTATTATTCTGCTGTTAATAAAGCTAGACCACCGCTGCAATCTACACCACCTCTCAATTTTTACTACCACATTTTCAGTGCACAATCTTGTCGCAATCAACATGAGTGGCAAAATGACAGATGCTGGTGGAAAGGGGAAGAGGCGTGGTGGAAAAGGAAAAAAAGAGTTTGTCCGTGGGGAAGGTGGCAAAGCTCCATTATCATCTGCTGAAGATAGACCATCTACCAGCAAAAGTAAGATGTCTACTACTTACCGTGGACAATCCGATGTGCTCCCTTTTTTACGGACACGAACAACAGGAACAAAGGTAGATGATAGCTAAAAAAGGAAAATGCTTGAATGGATCTCAAGTGGTCCAACAAGTGCCCTCTCAGCAACTTCAAGTACTGCATCCAAAAAACACCAGTCCTCTGAGTTGTCATCCCAATCAAACTTGCTTTCTCCCAGCTCTGAAGTCTCCATCAGCCCTGCACAGTATGGTGGAACTGAGATGGCTGAGTCTGCAGAGCTGTTCAGTCACACTATAGCCTGGGAATCAGAGGTCTGCTCCCAAGCTACAGTGAGTACAGAACAGGAAATGGTCTGCAGTGATGCCCAGAACCTTTGTGACTCTGATTCAGGCCGTGAGGACCAAGTTTCTGAGCATAATGTTGACCCTTTGTCACAAACTGTAACACCTGTGGTTATAGACAATGAGGAACATACTGATGAAGATGAGACACAGATACCCGATTGGGATGACAACTTAAATATTCGGTCAGGGCAAGAAGAGGCTCGGTCTGAGGGGGAGGGGAGTGCAAACACAACAATTGATGATTAAGTTCTAGATCCCACCTACTGTCAACCCACAGTCAGGCACTCGAGGAGGTCAACAGAGGTGGTGGAGGAGGATGCAACTGATGACGAAGTTACCTTGCGCCTTCCTGGACACAGTCGGAGTACTGGTAGCACGTCTACAACTGCATCCTCAGCCACCACTCTGCCTCTGAGCATTATTTGGGGTGGATCAACAGGTCGCATGGCCTCTAAGCCTTGCCTAGCCTGGTCCTTTTTTGACATAGAAAAAGATCGCCCAAATTATGTGATCTGTAATATTTGTCATGGTTCTCTTAGTAAAGGTGAAAACCTCAGCAGTTTGACAACTTCTTCCATGAATCGTCACATGAATAAATATCATATGGCCCGGTGGGAAGCTCACCGTGCTGCAATGCGGCCTAGCGGAGCGAACCATCCACCGCCTGCCCCTTCCAGTGCATCCGCGCGCTCGTCATCTTCTAGGACTGTGGGGACAGCTGTCACACCTGTTTTTCCACGCACAACTTCCACAACTGTAACCGCAACAGGCAGTTTGCTTGGTAGGTCATCAGTTGGTTTGGAAGGGGAAAAAAGTGAGTGTGTACAGCTCTCTCAGACATCGATAGCACCAACGTTGGATGAAGGCAACATCATGTCTCCGCCTGCACTTTCCTCACAAACCTGCATTTTTCCAGGGACACCCTACTCAACACCGTCTACACACAGCAGCCAGATCTCTGTCCCTCAGATGTGGTCAAATAAAAGGCCACTTCCTGCGACCCATGACAAAGCTAAGAGGTTGACTCTATCCCTCTGTAAGCTGTTGGCTACCGAAATGCTGCCTTTCCGCCTAGTGGACACACAGGATTTTAGAGACCTTATGTCTGTTGCTGTGCCCCAGTACCAGATGCCTAGTCGCCACTACTTCTCTAAGAAAGGTGTGCCCGCGCTACACCAGCATGTCGCACACAACATCACCGCTTCCTTGAGAAACTCTGTGTGTGAACGGGTGCATTTCACCACCGATACTTGGACCAGTAAGCATGGACAGGGACGTTACATGTCGCTCACTGGGCACTGGGTAACTATGGTGATAGATGGTGAAGGGTCTGCTGCACAAGTCTTGCCATCCCCACGACTTGTGTGTCAATCCTCTGTCTGTCCAAGTTCCGCCACTGCTTCTGCATCCTCCACCTCATCTCCACCTCCGCCCCAAGCCTGCCTGGTCAGGCCACCAGCGTTCTCACTGCGCAGAAGGAATCACGCACCCCTCATTACTATGCTGGCAGCAGAGTGCAACGGCATCAGGCGGTCTTTAGCTTGACATGTCTTGGGAATAATAGTCACACAGCTGAGGAGTTGTGGTCAGCTCTGCGGTCCGAGTTTAATAAATGGTTGTCTCCACTCAACCTGCAGCCTGGTAAGGCCGTGTGCGACAATGCTGCAAACCTGGGTGCGGCCCTTCGCCTGGGCAAGGTGACCCACGTACCTTGTATGGCTCACGTGTTGAACCTTGTCGTCCAGCAATTTTTAACACACTATCCCGGCCTAGATGGCCTTCTGAACAGGGCACGAAAACTGTCTGCTCACTTCCGCCGTTCAAGCGCCGCAGCTGAGCGACTTGCATCGCTCCAGAAGTCTTTCGGCCTGCCGGTTCATCGCCTGAAATGCGATGTGGCGACACGCTGGAATTCAACTCTCCACATGTTACAGCGACTGTGGCAGCACCGCCGAGCCCTGGTGCAATACGTCATGACGTATAGCCTAGGCCAACAAGATGCAGAGGTGGGGCAGATCACCCTGATGGAGTGGTCTCAGATCAAGGACCTATGCACCCTTCTGCACAGTTTCGACATGGCGACGAATATGTTTAGCGCTGACAATGCCATTATCAGCATGACAATTCCAGTCATTTACATGCTGGAGCACACGCTAAACACTATTCGGAGTCAGGGGGTGGGACAACAGGAAGGGGAGGAACTACAGGAGGATTCATATGCGCAAGGGACAACAACATCACCAAGGTCCAGACGTTCATCATCACCAACGCGACAGGCATGGGACCATGGGGGACAGGGATCAACAAGGGCGCATGGTAGCAGGCGAGATGTTGAGGAAGGTGCAGGAGAACATGAAGAAATGGAGGACGAACTGTCCATGGACATGGAAGACTCAGCAGATGAGGGAGACCTTGGTCAAATTTCAGTTGAAAGAGGTTGGGGGGAGATGTCAGAGGAAGAAAGAACGGTTAGCACCTCTATGCCACAAACACAGCGTGGACTTGGTCCGCATGGCTGCGCAAGACACATGAGTGCCTTCTTGTTGCACTACCTCCAACATGACCCTCGTATTATCAAAATTAGAAGTGATGATGACTACTGGCTTGCGACACTATTAGATCCCCGGTACAAGTCCAAATTTTGTGACATAATTCCAGCCATAGAAAGGGACGCACGTATGCAGGAGTATCAGCAGAAGCTGTTACTCGATCTTAGATCGGCTTTTCCACCAAACAACCGTGCAGGTGCAGGGAGTGAATCTCCCAGTTGTAACTTGACAAACATGGGACGGTCTTGTCATCTTCAACAGTCTACCCATACTAGTAGGACCGTATCTGGTGCTGGTAACAGCAATTTTATGGAATCTTTTAATCATTTTTTTAAACCCTCCTTTGCAAGGCCACCAGAGACAACAAGTCTGACACATAGTCAACGGCTGGAGAGGATGATACAGGAGTATCTACAAATGAACATCAATGCCATGACTTTGCAAATGGAGCCTTGCTCATTTTGGGCTTCAAATATAGAAAAATGGCCAGAGCTATCCAGTTACGCCTTGGAGATTTTGTCGTGTCCAGCTGCCAGCGTTGTCTCTGAATGTGTCTTCAGTGCTGCTGGGTGTGTGCTGACAGATAAGCGCACGCGTCTGTCCAGTGACAATGTGGACAGACTGACGTTCATTAAAATGAACAAGTCATGGATCCAGAAGGAATTTACTACCCCTGTGTCATCCTGGGGAGAGTAAATGCTTGTGGATTTTGAATGTGCTTGATGCAAATCTAGCTGTGAAGTGTACAACTGGGGCACAACTGCTGCCACTGAAGGGGTGGGTGTGTGTGGGGCCCAATTTTTGGAAAAAAGGGAGACTCCGCTTGGAGTAACCCTTGCTTGCTGTGTTTTTTAAAAGGAGCCAAGATGAACAGAGCTGGGATCAGGAAAGACTTTGATACCTACCCTGGTGTCATCCTGGGGACGGTTAATTATGGTGTATTTTTGAATGTGCTTGATGCAAATCTAGCTGTGAAGTGTACAACTAGGGCACAACTGCTGCCACTGAAGGGGTGGGTGTGTGTGGGGCCCAATTTTTGGAAAAAAGGGAGACTCCGCTTGGAGTAACCCTTGCTTACATTGTTTTTAAAAGGAGCGAAGATGAACAAGTCATGGTTCAGCAAAGACTTTGCTACCTACCCTGGTGTCATCCTGGGGACGGTTAATTATGGCGTATTTTTGAATGTGCTTGCTGCAAATCTAGCTGTGAAGTGTACAACTGGGGCACAACTGCTGCCACTGAAGGGGTGGGTGTGTGTGGGGCCCAATTTTTGGAAAAAAGGGAGACTCCGCTTGGAGTAACCCTTGCTTACATTGTTTTTAAAAGGAGCGAAGATGAACAAGTCATGGTTCAGCAAAGACTTTGCTACCTACCCTGGTGTCATCCTGGGGACGGTTAATTATGGCGTATTTTTGAATGTGCTTGATGCAAATCTAGCTGTGAAGTGTACAACTGGGGCACAACTGCTGCCACTGAAGGGGTGGGTGTGTGTGGGGCACAATTTTTGGAAAAAAGGGAGACTCCGCTTGGAGTAACCCTTGCTTGCTGTGTTTTTTAAAAGGAGCCAAGATGAACAGAGCTGGGATCAGGAAAGACTTTGCTACCTACCCTGGTGTCATCCTGGGGACGGTTAATTATGTCGTATTTTTGAATGTGCTTGATGCAAATCTAGCTGTGAAGTGTACAACTGGGGAACAACTGCTGCCACTGAAGGGGTGGGTGTGTGTGGGGCCCAATTTTTGGAAAAAAGGGAGACTCCGCTTGGAGTAACCCTTGCTTGCTGTGTTTTTTAAAAGGAGCCAAGATGAACAAAGCTGGGATCAGGAAAGACTTTGCTACCTACCCTGGTGTCATCCTGGGGACGGTTAATTATGGCGTATTTTTGAATGTGCTTGATGCAAATCTAGCTGTGAAGTGTACAACTAGGGCACAACTGCTGCCACTGAAGGGGTGGGTGTGTGTGGGGCCCAATTTTTGGAAAAAAGGGAGACTCCGCTTGGAGTAACCCTTGCTTACATTGTTTTTAAAAGGAGCGAAGATGAACAAGTCATGGTTCAGCAAAGACTTTGCTACCTACCCTGGTGTCATCCTGGGGACGGTTAATTATGGCGTATTTTTGAATGTGCTTGATGCAAATCTAGCTGTGAAGTGTACAACTGGGGCACAACTGCTGCCACTGAAGGGGTGGGTGTGTATGGGGCCCAATTTTTGGAAAAAAGGGAGACTCCGCTTGGAGTAACCCTTGCTTGCTGTGTTTTTTAAAAGGAGCCAAGATGAACAGAGCTGGGATCAGGAAATACTTTGCTACCTACCCTGGTGTCATCCTGGGGACGGTTAATTATGGCGTATTTTTGAATGTGCTTGATGCAAATCTAGCTGTGAAGTGTACAACTAGGGCACAACTGCTGCCACTGAAGGGGTGGGTGTGTGTGGGGCTCAATTTTTGGAAAAAAGGGAGACTCCGCTTGGAGTAACCCTTGCTTACATTGTTTTTAAAAGGAGCGAAGATGAACAAGTCATGGTTCAGCAAAGACTTTGCTACCTACCCTGGTGTCATCCTGGGGACGGTTAATTATGGCGTATTTTTGAATGTGCTTGATGCAAATCTAGCTGTGAAGTGTACAACTGGGGCACAACTGCTGCCACTGAAGGGGTGGGTGTGTGTGGGGCCCAATTTTTGGAAAAAAGGGAGACTCCACTTGGAGTAACCCTTGCTTGCTGTGTTTTTTAAAAGGAGCCAAGATGAACAGAGCTGGGATCAGGAAAGACTTTGCTACCTACCCTGGTGTCATCCTGGGGACGGTTAATTATGGCGTATTTTTGAATGTGCTTGATGCAAATCTAGCTGTGAAGTGTACAACTGGGGAACAACTGCTGCCACTGAAGGGGTGGGTGTGTGTGGGGCCCAATTTTTGGAAAAAAGGGAGACTCCGCTTGGAGTAACCCTTGCTTGCTGTGTTTTTTAAAAGGAGCCAAGATGAACAGAGCTGGGATCAGGAAAGACTTTGCTACCTACCCCGGTGTCATCCTGGGGACGGTTAATTATGGCGTATTTTTGAATGTGCTTGATGCAAATCTAGCTGTGAAGTGTACAACTAGGGCACAACTGCTGCCACTGAAGGGGTGGGTGTGTGTGGGGCCCAATTTTTGGAAAAAAGGGAGACTCCGCTTGGAGTAACCCTTGCTTACATTGTTTTTAAAAGGAGCGAAGATGAACAAGTCATGGTTCAGCAAAGACTTTGCTACCTATCCAGGTGTCATCCTGGGGACGGTTAATTATGGCGTATTTTTGAATGTGCTTGATGCAAATCTAGCTGTGAAGTGTACAACTGGGGCACAACTGCTGCCACTGAAGGGGTGAGTGTGTGTGGGGCCCAATTTTTGGAAAAAAGGGAGACTCCGCTTGGAGTAACCCTTGCTTGCTGTGTTTTTTAAAAGGAGCCAAGATGAACAGAGCTGGGATCAGGAAAGACTTTGCTACCTACCCCGGTGTCATCCTGGGGACGGTTAATTATGGCGTATTTTTGAATGTGCTTGATGCAAATCTAGCTGTGAAGTGTACAACTAGGGCACAACTGCTGCCACTGAAGGGGTGGGTGTGTGTGGGGCCCAATTTTTGGAAAAAAGGGAGACTCCGCTTGGAGTAACCCTTGCTTACATTGTTTTTAAAAGGAGCGAAGATGAACAAGTCATGGTTCAGCAAAGACTTTGCTACCTACCCTGGTGTCATCCTGGGGACGGTTAATTATGGCGTATTTTTGAATGTGCTTGATGCAAATCTAGCTGTGAAATGTACAACTGGGGCACAACTGCTGCCACTGAAGGGGTGGGTGTGTGTGGGGCCCAATTTTTGGAAAAAAGGGAGACTCCGCTTGGAGTAACCCTTGCTTGCTGTGTTTTTTAAAAGGAGCCAAGATGAACAGAGCTGGGATCAGGAAAGACTTTGCTACCTACCCCGGTGTCATCCTGGGGACGGTTAATTATGGCGTATTTTTGAATGTGCTTGATGCAAATCTAGCTGTGAAGTGTACAACTAGGGCACAACTGCTGCCACTGAAGGGGTGGGTGTGGGTGGGGCCCAATTTTTGGAAAAAAGGGAGACTCCGCTTGGAGTAACCCTTGCTTACATTGTTTTTAAAAGGAGCGAAGATGAACAAGTCATGGTTCAGCAAAGACTTTGCTACCTACCCTGGTGTCATCCTGGGGACGGTTAATTATGGCGTATTTTTGAATGTGCTTGATGCAAATCTAGCTGTGAAGTGTACAACTGGGGCACAACTGCTGCCACTGAAGGGGTGGGTGTGTGTGGGGCCCAATTTTTGGAAAAAAGGGAGACTCCGCTTGGAGTAACTCTTGCTTACATTGTTTTTAAAAGGAGCGAAGATGAACAAGTCATGGTTCAGCAAAGACTTTGCTACCTACCCTGGTGTCATCCTGGGGACGGTTAATTATGGCGTATTTTTGAATGTGCTTGATGCAAATCTAGCTGTGAAGTGTACAACTGGGGCACAACTGCTGCCACTGAAGGGGTGGGTGTGTGTGGGGCCCAATTTTTGGAAAAAAGGGAGACTCCGCTTGGAGTAACCCTTGCTTACATTGTTTTTAAAAGGAGCGAAGATGAACAGAGCTGGGATCAGGAAAGACTTTGCTACCTACCCTGGTGTCATCCTGGGGACGGTTAATTATGTCGTATTTTTGAATGTGCTTGATGCAAATCTAGCTGTGAAGTGTACAACTGGGGAACAACTGCTGCCACTGAAGGGGTGGGTGTGTGTGGGGCCCAATTTTTGGAAAAAAGGGAGACTCCGCTTGGAGTCACCTTGCGGTGTTTTACATGATTTTAGAAGGGCGTGCCATGCCTATATCTGTGTGTCCTCCTCTTTTTCTTTGTCCAGCTGTTTTGTTTTCGCATGAGTATATGTCCTTGTCACTTTCCCATGTGTTTGTGTTGTGTTGTGAGTTGTTTGTCACCTTTTGGACACCTTTGAGGGTGTTTTCTAGGTGTTTTTATGTGTTTGTGATTGCCTGCCATTGTTTCCTATGCAGTTCGAGTTCGGTTCGTCGAACGTTCGACGAGCCGAACTCGAACGGGACCTCCGTTCGGCGAACCGACCTCGAGCCGACCCGGGACCGGTTCGCTCATCTCTACTCCCCAGGCCCTGCCAGGTCACCCTCTATAACCCCACCGGTGTTCCCCGGTGTCCCACGGTACCTGTGCAGCGTTGATCCCCCCACGGCCCTCTCCTTCACAATAGACGCTGCCGCATGCACAGAGCGGCTGTCAGCTCAGCTTCCTGTGTTCAGACACAGTGAGTGGTGGTTATGCATCTGTAAGCTAAATGGGCGGCACGGTGGCTCAGTGGTTAGCACTGCAGTCTTGCAGCGCTGAGGTCCTGGGTTCAATTCTCACCATGGGCACCATCTGCAAGGAGTTTGTATGTTCTCCCCGTGTTTGCGTGGGTTTCCTCCCACACTCCAAAGACATACAGCGCTATGGAATTAATAACGCTATATAAATGAATAAATTATTATTATTACTGCAATGCCCTGCTCATGAGGTAAGGAACATAATTGATCAGGAGAGCTATATACTACATTTCCAAATGGAGGGATTTGCTTTTATAGTTTCCCTGCTGAACGACTACCAAACATAAGAGTCCGTTATACACCACAAGAAAACACATCTAAATAGCGAGCTCTGTTGTTAAGTATTCATTCAGCTGGATAACTGGACTTAAAGGGGTATTCCATCTCCAAGATCCTATCCCCAATATATAGTAGGTGGAATAGCAATAATATCAGCAAATACCAATATTTGGAAATGTAGAATAGTTCTCCTGATTAGGCATGCCCTTACCTCATGAGCAGGGCATTGCAGCTTTGGTAGCAACCATTACGACATGGACTCTGCTGCTGTGGACCCGGGGAGAGTGAGTGCAGATTCATTGCACCCACACTCCTCACATGAAGGGTCCGCACTCCTAGAAAATGGGGGATACATTCCCTGAGTGTCTCCCCCCCATATTCTAGACGGTCCAGAGTCGTCGTGGGACCCCTTTATTTTTTTTCTTACAATAAATTGGTGAAAGAGGAAATGTTTTGGGGACTGTTTTTTCAAATAAATTTCTTTTGTCGATTTTTTTTTTTTTGTTAGTACTGACAGTTTATGATGTTGGGTATCTAATAGACGCCATGACATCACAAACTGCTGGGCTTGATCTCAGGTGACTTTACAGCTAGTATCAACCCGATTTATTACCCCGTTTGCCACTGCACCAGGGCACGGGATGAGCTGGGGGGAAGCGCCAGGATTGGCGCATCTACTGCTCTTTTTAGGCTGTGAAGGCCCAATAACTATGGACCTTCCCACCCTGAGAATACTAGACCACAGCTGTCCGCTTTACCTTGGCTGGTGATCCAATTTGGGGGGGACCCTACTTTTTTTGTGTAATTATTAATATTTATAAAATAATTTTAAAAAAAGAGCCTGGGGGGACCTCCACATTGGATCCCCAACCACAGTAAAGCTGCCAACTGTGGTTTTCAGGCCACAGCCGTCTGCTTTACCCTAGCTGGCTATCAAAAATGGGGGGACCCAACGTCATTTTTTTTTAACTATTTTTTAAATAGAAAAAATGAATTTGCTTCCCTGTATTTTGATTGCCAACCAAGGTAACGGCAGGCAGATGGGGGTGGCAACCCATAGCTGTCTGCTTTATCTGCACTGAGAATCAAAAATACCGCGGAGCGCTACGTCATTTTTTTAAAGATTTATTTTTACAGCACTGTGATGTCCAGCAATCAAAATACAGGGAAGCCCATTTTGTTTTTAGTTATTTAATTAAATAATTAAAAAAAATATATATGGGCTCCCGCTGCATTTTTTGTATTGCTAGCTAAGGGTAATCCAAGCAGCTACTGGCTGCTAACCCCCACTGCTTGGTGTTACCTTCACTGGCAATGGAAAATCCAGGGAAGCATTTTTTATTTTTTTTGCCAAAAAACTACAAAAAAAGGACGTGAGCTTCGCCATATTTTTGTATGCTAGCCAGGTATAGCAGGCAGGTGCTGGAAGAGTTGGATACAGCGCCAGAAGATGGCGCTTCTATGAAAGTGTCATTTTCTGAGGCGGCTGCAGACTGCAATTCGCAGCAGTGGGGCCCAAAAAGCTCAGGCCAACCTGTGCTGCAGATTCCAATCCCCAGCTGCCTAGTTGTACCTGGCTGGACACAAAAATGGGGCGAAGCCTACGTCATTTGTTTTCTAATTATTTCATGAAATTCATGAAATAATAAAAAAAGGGCTTCCCTTTATTTTTGGTTCCCAGCCGGGTACAAATAGGCAACTGGGGGTTGGTGGCAGCCGTACCTGCCTGCTGTACCTGGCTAGCATACAAAAATATGGCGAAGCCCACATAATTTTTTCAGGGGGCAAAAAACTTCTGCATACAGTCCTGGATGGAGTATGCTGAGCCTTGTAGTTCTGCAGCTGCTGTCTGTCTGTATGGAGAAGAGCAGACAGCAGCTGCAGAACTACAAGGCGCAGCATACTCCATCCAGGACAGTATGCAGAAGTTTTTTGCCCACCAAAAAAATGACGTGGGCTTATTTTTGTATGCTAGCCAGGTACAGCAGGCAGCCACGGGCTGCCTCCAACCCCCAGTTGCCTATTTGGGGCAGCCGCCCCAGAAAATGGCGCTCTCATAGAAGCGCCATCATCTGGCGCTGTATCCAACTTTTCCAACAGCCCTGGAGCCGGGTGGCTTGTTGGGTAATCATGAGTTAATACTGGCTTTGTTTTACTAGCCAGTATTAAGCCAGAGATTCTTAATGTCAGGCACGTTTGACCCGGCCATTAAGAATCTCCAATAAAGGGTTAAAAAAAAGACACCACACAGAGAAAAAATACTTTAATAGAAATAAATATACAGACACATTAGAGACTCCATCTTTATTACCCCCTGTCAGCCCTCCACGATCCATGGTCTTCTGTCTTTCTCGTTCAACAAATGCAGCTCTGCTACATCACTGCTGCATGGGGGAAGACGCTGCTTCCCGTGGAGCCTTCACTCCGTGAGAGATCAGTGCTGCTACCGGTAACAGCAGTAACGCTGACAGACGCGTTACCATAGCAATGGTGCTCCCGGAGCCGCGGTTAGCGGTGACGTTACCGCTAACTGCGTTGCTATGGCAACGGTGATCTCCGTTAATGACCGGCTGTTCCAGCCGGTCCCTAACGGAACGGGGAGTCGACCGTGTGCTAGAGCATGTCGCCGGTACACGGCGATATACAAATGTGCACCGTGTACCGGAGAGTGCAATGACAGGTCCTACATGATGCGTCATAGTCATGTGACCAGTCTGTAGCCAATGAGATAATAGCCACGTGACTGGTCACATGGCTATTTTGACGTTACGATAGGTCCTGCATCACTGCTGGCAGTGCTGGTTACCGGGAGGATTCAGCGATCATCGGATGGAATAGCGGCAGGAGACAGAGTGCAGGAGGGATCACGGGGACCGGTAAGTGTTATGGCAATGTTTATTAACTGTATGTGTACATTTATAATGCGTTTTTATGTGTTTGTGATTGCCTCCCATTATAGCCTATTGGTTCGAGTTCGGTTCGTCGAACGTTCGCCGAACTGAACTCGAACGAGACCTCCGTTCGACGAACTGAACTCGAGCCGAACCACGGCTGGTTCGCTCATCTCTAATTGTTACTAAGCCATTATACTAGCAAACACTGAGTAAACTTAGTGGCATCCTAAAAGTGGCTGTTGGACTTCCATTAGTGTCCCACTAGTGCAAATCTATTTGCAGCATTTCTGCATTGCACACTCAAGCTCATTGTTACTAAGCCATTATACTAGCAAACACTGAGTAAACTTAGTGGCATCCTAAAAGTGGCTGTTGGACTTCCATTATTGTCCCACTGTTTCAAAGCTTTTTGCAGCACCACTGCATTGCACACTCAAACTCATTGTTACTAAGCCATTATACTAGCAAACACTGAGTAAACTTAGTGGCATCCTAAAAGTGGCTGTTGGATTTCCATTATTGTCCCACTGGTGCAAAGCTATTTTCAGCACCACTGCATTGCACACTCAAACTCATTGTTACTAAGCCATTATACTAGCAAACACTGAGTAATCTTAGTGGCATTCTAAAAGTGGCTGTTGGACTTCCATTAGTGTCCCACTAGTGCAAATCTATTTGTAGCACCTCTGCATTGCACACTCAAGCTCATTGTTACTAAGCCATTATACTAGCAAACACTGAGTAAACTTAGTGGCATCCTAAAAGTGGCTGTTGGACTTCCATTATTGTCCCACTGGTGCAAAGCTATTTGCAGCACCACTGCATTGCACACTCAAACTCATTGTTACTAAGCCATTATACTAGCAAACAGTGAGTAATCTTAGTGGCATCCTAAAAGTGGCTGTTGGACTTCCATTATAGTCCCACTAGTGAAAAGATATTTGCAGCACCACTGCATTGCACACTCAAACTCATCATTATTAAGCCATTCTAATAGCAAACTATGCTGCCAGTTTAAAGGCCATAGTTGCATTGTCAGGGATAGTTATTGTTGTTTATTCTGCTGTTAATAAAGATAGACCACCGCTGAAAGGTACACCACCTCTCAATTTTTACTACCAAATTTTAAGTGCACAATCTTGTCGCACTCAAAATGAGTGTCAGAATGACAGATGCTGGTGGAAAGGGGAAGAGGCGAGTTGGAAAAGGAAAAAAAGGGTATGTCCATGTGGAAGGTGGCAAAGCTCCATTAACATCTGCTGAAGATAGACCATCTTCCAGCAAAAGTAAGATGGCTACTACTTACCATGGACAATCTGATGTGCTCCCTTTTTTACGGACACGAACAACTGGAACAAAGGTAGATGATGGCCAAAAAAAGAAAATGCTTGAATGGATCTCAAGTGGTCCAACAAGTGCCCTCTCCACTACCTCAACTACCGCATCCAAAAAACACCAGTCCTTTGAGTTGTCCTCCCAATCACACTTGCTTTCTCCCAGCTTTAAAGTCTCCATCTGCCCTGCACAGTATGGTGGAACTGAGATGGCTGAGTCTGCAGAGCTGTTCAGTCACACTATAGCCTAGGAATCATAGGACTGCTCCCAAGCTACAGTGAGTACAGACCAGGAAATGGTCTGCAGTGATGCCCAGAACCTTTGTGACTCTGATTCAGGCCCTGAGGACCACGTTTCTGAGCATAATGTTGACCCTTATTCACAAACTGTAACACCTGTTGTTATAGACAATGAGGAACATACTGATGACGATGTGACACAGATACCAGATTGGGATGACAACTTAAATATTTGATCAGGGCAAGAAGAGGCTCGGTCTGAGGGTGAGGGGAGTGCAAACACAACAATTGATGATGAAGTTCTAGATCCCACCTACTGTCAACCCACAGTCAGGCACTTGAGGAGTTCAACAGAGGCGGTGGAGGAGGATGCAACTGATGACGAAGTTACCTTGCGCCTTCCTGGACAGAGTCGGAGTACTGGTAGCATGTCTACAACTACATCCTCAGCCACCACTGTGCCTCTGAGCACTAGTCGGGGTGGATCAGCAGGTCGCATGCCCTCTAAGCCTTGCCTAGCCTGGTCCTTTTTTGACATAGCAAAAGATCGCCCAAATTATGTGATCTGTAAAATTTGTCGTGATTCTGTTAGTAGAGGGCAAAACCTCAGCAGTTTGACAACTCCTTCCATGAATCGTCACATGAATAAATATCATATGTCCCAGTGGGAAGCTCACCGTGCTCCAATGCGGCCTGGCGGTGCAAACCATCCACCGCCTGCCCCTTCCAGTGCACCCGCACGCTCTTCATCTTCTAGGACTGTGGGGACAGCTGTCACACCTGGTTTTCCATGCACAACTTCCACCACTGTAACCGCAACAGGCAGTTTGCTTGGTAGGTCGTCAGTTGGTTTGGAAGAGGAAACAAGTGCGTGTGTACAGCTCTCTCACACATCGATAGCACCAACGTTGGATGAAGGCAACATCATGTCTACGCCTGCACTTTCCTCACAAACCTGCATTTTTCCAGGGACACCCTACTCAACACCGTCTCCACACAGCAGCCAGATCTCTGTCCCTCAGATGTGGACAAATAAAAGGCCATTTCCTGCGACCCATGACAAAGCTAACAGGTTGACTTTATCCCTCTGTAAGCTCTTGGCTACCGAAATGCTGCCTTTCCGCCTGGTGGACACACAGGATTTTAGAGACCTTATGTCTGTGTGGCACCCTGGACAAGCCAGGTCGTCACAGGTACTACAACAACACACCCCACACCCCGGCTAGGCACACCGAAGTCAGACATAAATCCTTGTTGCCTCCCTCCAGGGGCTGATGTCCACACCAGGGGGTGGAGCCAGGTGGTTGGCCCCACCCACCGAGGAGTTCACAGTCCTGGAGGCGGGAAAAGGAGGAGAGAGTAGAGTGAGATCAGTTAGGGAGTTGAAGAGGGAAGTGGTAGTAGAGGAGACTGACTGTGTCCGGGTGCGTGGCCCGCGCACATACTGCAAGGTTGGCAGACGGTGGTGACCGTCTGCAGTCGAGGCTGATTGACGTGAACCGTAAGGACCGGGGACGGGCGGTGGCCTGCCGGTACCGGATTGGGGAGCGAAGAGAAGCCAGCACCATTCGGCAGGGCCTACGGACCCCGACCAGGCTAGTAGTCGCCGTAAAACCGGTCAAATCCGTTAGCGAAGGGAACCTCCGGGTTTTCCCAGCAGTCAAGACCCGATTGAAGGCAACCGCTCAAACCGAAAAGGGAAATACAGTCACAGCCAAGGCTACAGTTCCCAGGGCCAGAGCCTGCGGGCAAAAGGGGCTCCCTCAGCATCCATCCAAGCTGGGGAGCAGGTTACCGGTGGGAAGCCACCAGAACCAAGAACTTAACACAGGTGCAGGGAAAGGCAGTCACCGCCAACCTACCGGGAGAAGAACCACCGCAGCCGTCTGTGGGACCCGTCCATCCAGCCATTTGTTTTACCGGAGACTTTGCATTCATCATTGGCTGAGTGAGTACCACCGTGCCGTGCGGCACCGCGCTGTCCCCGCGACCCTGCATCTCACCAGGCCCCGTAACCCACCTGCCATTCCTCCCTCACCGGGCCCCGGGACAACCAACCCCCCTACCCACGGAGGGGAAGAACAACATCCAAGCTGCTCCCTGTCATCGCTCCCGGGATCCCTGTCCAGAGCAGCGGTGGTGTCCCAACCTCACCACAATCGTGGGTGGCGTCACGGACAATACATCCCCAAAAACATTCCTCTTTTCACTCACGGGTGAGGAGCGCCGCTCGAGTCCCCGGATCCGGCCCACTGCTCGAGCCACCGAGCAGCCAGCGAAGCAGCAGCAGTGCCGGACCCGAGCGTGGTGAGCGCAGCATCCCCTCCTCAGCCCGCGACATCTGTCGCTGTGCCCCAGTACCAGATGCCCAGTCGCCACTACTTCTCTAAGAAAGGTGTGCCTGCCCTACACCAGCATGTCGCACACAACATCACCGCTTCCTTGAGAAACTCTGTGTGTGAACGGGTGCATTTCACCACCGATACTTGGACCAGTAAGCATGGACAGGGACGTTACATGTCGCCGACTGGGCACTGGGTAACTATGGTGATAGATGGTGAAGGGTCTGCTGCACAAGTCTTGCCGTCCCCACGACTTGTGGGTCAATCCTCTGTCTGTCCAAGTTCCGCAACTGCTTCTGCCTCCTCCACCTCGTCTGGGTCCTCCACCTCCGCCCCAAGCCTGCCTGGTCAGGCCACCACCGTTCTAATTGCGCAGAAGGAATCACGCACCCCTCATTACTATGCTGGCAGCAGTCTTTAGCTTGAAATGTCTTGGAAATAAGAGTCACACAGCGACTGAGTTGTGGGCAGTTCTGGAGACTGAGTTTAATAAATGGTTGTCTCCACTCAACCTGCAGCCTGGTAAGGTCGTGTGCGACAATGCTGCAAACCTGGGTGCGGCCCTTCGCCTGGGCAAGGTGACACACGTGCCTTGTATGGCTCACGTGTTGAACCTTGTTGTCCAGCAATTTTTAACACACTATCCCGGCCTAGATGGCCTTCTGAACAGGGCACGAAAACTGTCTGTTCACTTCCGCCTTTCAACCACTGCTGCTGAGCGACTTGCATCGCTCCCGAAGTCTTTCGGCCTGCCGGTTCATCGCCTGAAATGCGATGTGCCAACACGCTGGAATTCGACTCTTCACATGTTACAGCGACTGTCGCAGCACCGTCGAGCCCTGGTGCAATACGTCATGACATATAGCCTGGGCCAACGAGATGCAGAGGTGGGGCAGATCACCCTGATGGAGTGGTCTCAGATCAAGGACCTATGCACCCTTCTGCACAGTTTCGACATGGCGACGAATATGTTTAGCGTTGCCATGCCATTATCAGCATGACAATTCCAGTCATTTACATGCTGGAGCACACGCTAAACACTATTCGGAGTCAGGGGGTGGGACAACAGGAAGGGGAGGAACTACAGGAGGATTCAAATGCGCAAGAGACAACAACATCACCAAGGTCCAGACGTTCATCATCACCAACGCGGCAGGCATGGGACCATGGGGGACAGGGATCAACAAGGGCGCATGGTAGCAGGCGAAATGTTGAGGAAGGTGCAGGAGAACATGAAGAAATGGAGGACGAACTGTCCATGGACATGGAAGACTCAGCGGATGAGGGAGACCTTGGTCAAATTTCTGTTGAAAGGTTGGGGGGAGATGTCGGAGGAAGAAAGAACGGTTAGCACCTCTATGCCACAAACACAGCGTGGACTTGGTCCGCATGGCTGCGCAAGACACATGAGCGCCTTCTTGCTGCACTACCTCCAACATGACCCTCGTATTGTCAAAATTAGAAGTGATGATGACTACTGGCTTGCCACACTATTAGATCCTCGGTACAAGTCCAAATTTTGTGACATAATTCCAGCCATAGAAAGGGACGCACGTATGCAGGAGTATCAGCAAAAGCTGTTACTCGATCTTAGCTCGGCTTTTCCACCAAAGAACTGTGCAGGTGCAGGGAGTGAATCTCCCAGTTGTAACTTGACAAACATGGGACGGTCTCGTCATCTTCAACAGTCTACCCGTACCAGTAGCACCATATCTGGTGCTGGTAACAGCAATTTTATTGAATCTTTTCATAATTTTTTTAGACCATCCTTTGCAAGGCCACCAGAGACAACAAGTCTGACACATAGTCAACGGCTGGAGAGGATGATACAGGAGTATCTCCAAATGAACATCGATGCCATGACTTTGCAAATGGAGCCTTGCTCATTTTGGGCTTCAAATCTTGAAAAATGGCCAGAGCTCTCCACTTACGCCTTGGAGATTTTGTCGTGTCCAGCTGCCAGCGTTGTCTCTGAACATGTCTTCAGTGCTGCTGGGTGTGTGCTGACAGATAAGCGCACGCGTCTGTCCAGTGACAACGTGGACAGACTAACGTTCATTAAAATGAACAAGTCATGGATCCACAAGGAATTTACTACCCCTGTGTCATCCTGGGGAGAGTAAATGCTTGTGGATTTTGAATGTGCTTGATGCAAATCTAGCTGTGAAGTGTACAACTGGGGCACAAGTGCTGCCACTGAAGGGGTGGGTGTGTGTGGGGCCCAATTTTTGGAAAAAAGGAAGACTCCGCTTGGAGTAACCCTTACTTACAGTGTTTCTAAAAATGATCCAAGATGAACTGAGCTGGGATCAGCAAAGACTTTGCTACCTACCCCGGGGTCATCCTGGGGACAGTTAAGGATGGCGTATTTCTGAATGTGCTTGATGCAAATCTAGCTGTGAAGTGTACAACTGGGGCACAAGTGCTGCCACTGAAGTGGTGGGTGTGTGTGTGGCCCAATTTTTGGAAAAAAGGGAGACTCCGCTTGGAGTAACCCTTTCTTACAGTGTTTGTAAAAATGATCCAAGATGAACAGAGCTGGGATCAGGAAAGACTTAACTACCTACCCCGGTGTCATCCTGGGGACGGTTAAGTATGGCGTATTTTTGAATGTGCTTGATGCAAATCTGGCTGTGAAGTATACAACTGGGGCACAAGTGCTGCCACTGAAGGGGTGGGTGTGTGTGTGGCCCAATTTTTGGAAAAAAGGGAGACTCCGCTTGGAGTCACCTTGCGTTGTTTTACATGATCTTAGAAGGGCGTGCCATGCCTATATCTGTGTCTCCTCCTCTTTTTCCTTGTCCAGCTCTTTTGTTTTCGCATGAGAATATGTCCTTGTCACTTTCCCATGTGTTTGTGATGTGTTGTGAGTTGTTTGTCACCTTTTGGACACCTTTTGAGGGTGTTTTCTAGGTGTTTTTATGTGTTTGTGATTGCCTCCCATTGTTTCCTATGCGGTTCGAGTGGTTCGCCGAACCGAACTCGAACGAGACCTCCGTTCGGCGAACCGATTTCGAGCCGAACCGTGACCGGTTCGCTCATCTCTAGTTGTGACTGTAAAGTCATCAAAAGGTCTCTTAATTGCAGGAGTCTAAAAGAACAAGAGAAGACAGGCTGGTATGCAGGGCTGGCAATAGGGAGAACAGAGAGCAAACTGAGCAATTTCACAGGGCCCCCTATCTCCTAGGGGCCCCAAGGGTTATATCCTGATGATAATAGTGCTTTAGGATCTTTGTGACATTATGTCATAAGACTAGGTTGTCACCAAAAAGTATCCTAATTACAGGAGACTAAAGCTGAAGATGAAATAGGCTGGTGTGCAGTGTGGATGGATGGATGGATGGATGGATGGATAATAGATGCATGGGTGGATTTATGGGTAGGTGGATAGACAGATAGATAAAAAATAGAAAGACAGATAAGAGATATGTAGATAATAGAAAGAGATAGATGACAGATAATAGGCAGATAAAGAGATGCAAATTAGATAGATACACACACGTGTTACACACAGGGTTTGGAGAATTATGTTAATGGTCCAGAATGTAATATGACTAGATTTGAATAAATGATGGGGTTTTTTTTGTTCAATAATAAATGTGGATTGTTGTTAACCTCTTCTCAACATATGACGTACTGGGTACGGTTAATCCCCACAGGCTGCCGTGGGCAGTCCGTGGCGATCCGAGTACATCTCAGCTGATTTCAACAGTTGAAATGTGTGCCTGCCAGCGCGCCACCATTATCTTAACTTGCCCACCCCAATCGGAAGTCACGTGACATGACCTTTTTACCTTTCATTTTATGCAGTTTTTATGCTCTCACAATGTGATTTCTGTGTTTTGTATTATAGGTCCCCCAGGACCAAAAGGAGAGATGGGAACCCAAGGTCCAGTTGGACTCACAGGCTTACCTGGATTCAGAGGTACATTAGTAATCATTATCTCTTACCGTACTTTAGGAATGTGATGGAATAAAGCATTTACAATATTCAAACTGAAAGAGGTAGATGATGAGAATCTCCAGACCAATATCACATGAAAAGAAGGGCTCCCTTTGTCTCTTTGTAAATCACAGAAGCCATTAATGCTGACATATGAACAATAATTTTTGTGTCAGCAAGTCAAAACTTGAAAAAGACATGAAAGTGGCTTCCAACTATGTGAAACTGAGAGTGTACTACTATACTTCCATAAAAATATTATAGTACCACTATATATCCAGCATGCTTAGAAAGCATTTGATACGTAATACCGTCCACACCAGTATGTCCATCCTAACCAGTCATGGACATGTAGTATGTGCGGACATTGTGAATGGTTACATGGATATACCTGGAAAACCCTAGTTTCTCATACCTATAAATGTGTAAGAAATCAGTGTTCTCTCCACCAGGAATTTCAGGGCCTCATTCTGCCAAATTTTTCAGGCCCCCTTGAGACTTCACCTCTTCCCAAGCTCTGCCTGTACCTCTAGAACCTTCTGCAGTCCTACCATCACTCTTGGAAAATCTCCAATTCTGCAAACAGTCAAACCTATCAAACATTAACTGCTAGTCATCATTTTGACAGTCAAAAAAAAGATGTATGTGTGACGCCCTGGACAAGCCAGGTAGTCACAGATAGAGCTCCGCATTGCACCAGTCCCCTCACTAGGTAACACCAGCCAACCATATAAAACCCTAGTCACCTCCCTCAGGGCTGGATGGACACACCAGGGGGCGGAGCCAGGCAATTGGCCACACCCACCAATGAGTTCAGAGAGCCTGAGGCAGGAAATCGGAGGAGTCTAGGGGAGGAGTTGAGGAGTTGAGTTGGAGAGTTGAGTGGAGGAGGACAGGCCTGTGTGACAGGCCTGTAGCAGACTGACAGGAGCCAGGGTAGGAGCCCGGGCACCTTTGGCTAGGAGGCATATGGATTCCTCTGCCTGCAGGAGCCGGGAAGATGGCTCGGTGGAACCGCGGTGAACCGGGACAGGATAGTGGCTCGCCGGTACCGACTCGGGGAACCGACTCGGAAACCCGGAGCACAAGAGGGGGTACTCAGACCCTGAAATGAGGTCTAGAAATTACTGGAGTGAGTTAATTAACTGATTGCGGTCTGGCCTTGAGGTCCTTTCCCACCCAAAGTCCCTCATAGAAGACAACAGCCCAACGAGGGGGATAAGCAGCCACCGCCACGGCTCAGAGATGCCATGGGCCAGCGTCTGCGGGCAAACGGGCTCTTCCGACATCTACAAGCCGGGGAGCGGACTACTGACGCTGCAAGCACAGGTAGTCCAACACTTCAAACAGGTGCAGGAGAAAGGCAGAGACCACATACCGGGTGGGGGAACCCGACTGCAGCTGGCTACGGGCACCGACCACCATCATCTTGGTTTACCAGAGACTCGAGTGTTTCATTCTAATAGTGAGTACACCAGTGCCCTCCGGCTGCCCATCTCCCTGCACCGCCAAAACACCCCCAACGGGTCCACCATCCCTACCCACGGTTAACAACTTGCTGCACAACATCTCCCCCGGGTGCCCCGTAACTGCAGCGGTGGTGCCCACCTTCACCACATCCCATCGGTGGAGTCACGAACTTAAAACACGGCTCCGGCCGTACACCTACGTCCCCCCAAACCGCCAACCCCTTTAGATCGGAGTGACCGTGGACCCCCGGGTCCGGAGACCCTCGAGCCACCCACTGGAGGTCCGGACCCAAGCGGCTCGGCTGCCGCCCAGCACGGGGTGGCACACATGCACCATTTTTCGGGTTATCAAAATTATGACCCCCCCAAAGAGAATTGTCAGCCATATGGACACACAGACATACTGAATATATATATACAGTGCTTTTTTTGCGGTGGTATGTGCCGGTACGGCGTACCGGAAAATCGTAAGAGCGCTGAGGGGCAGCACCTCTGGCTCTGTCCACATGGCTAATTTGTAAACTATACAAATTAGCCATGTGTGGAGTGGAGGCACAAGGTTAGATGCTAGAGTGTACAGGCTCCTTCCTGACATGACGTCACTACCGTCACGTGTTAGAGGCGTGGTCTAATTTAGCAATGCACGAGGCGACGCCATTGCTTCCTGCATCTCATCATTTGTGGACGCTGGTTTCTGATGCAGCGTTCTACTTCAGGACACCACGCTATGAATGTGTGCCTGCTGTGTGCCTTTTCGGGAATTTTTTGGGGGGGGCTCAGTGCTACTGTGGGCCATCTGTGGTGGGGGCCAGTGCTGCTGGGATCAGGGGGTTTGGTTCTCTGCTGGGGATGGTGGTTAGTGCTGTGATTGGGGGGGGTCGTTTCTCTGCTGGGGATGGGGGTCAGTGCTAAGATCAGGTGGGGGTCGGCTCTCTGCTGGGGATGGTGGTCAGTGCTGGGACTAGGGGAGGGTCTGTTCTCTGCTGGGGATGGTGGTCAGTGCTGGGATCAGGGGGCGGTCGGTTCTCTGTTGGGGACGGTGGTCAGTGCTGGGATCAGGGGGGGTTGGTTCTCTGCTGGGGATGGTGGTCAGTGCTGGGATCAGGTGGGGTCGGTTCTCTGCTGGGGATGGTGGTCAGTGCTGGGATCAGGTGGGGACGGTTCTCTGCTGGGGATGGTGGTCAGTGCTGGGGTGGTTCTGTGCAGGGGATTGGTGGTCAGTACTGGGATTCAGGGGGGGGGTCGGTTCTCTGCTGGGGATGGTGCTGAGTGCTGGGATTCAGGGGGGGGTCGGTTCTCTGCCATCCAGTGCCTCAACAGGTAAACAGTGCACAGGATCTCCCGACAGCACCCCCCCTCCCGCCCCTCAATCTCGGCCGCCGGCTGACATTTTCCTAGGAAGGTATTGGCCTTGGAGCAGAGGTTGTGACCCTGACACCAAGAATTAATAAAAACTGGGTAACACTGAGACTGTGTGTTAGTTGCAGCAAGCCACTAGGTAGGTTCTATAAGATATGAAGCCCCACAAAATATGCTAGCTTGTTGCTAGAAAGGTACTGGACTTGAGGCAGAAGTTGTGCCCCTGACACCGAGTATTAATCAAAATTGGGTAACACTAAGGCGGGCTTTGCACACTACGACATCGCAGGTGCGATGTCGGTGGGGTCAAATTGAAAATGACGCACTTCTGGCATCGCATGCGACATCGTAGTGTGTAAAGGCTCGATGATACGATTAACGAGCGCAAAAGCGTCGTAATCGTATCATCGGTGCAGCATCGGCGTAATCCATGATTACGCTGACGCGACGGTCCGATGTTGTTCCTCATTCCTGCGGCAGCACACATCGCTGTGTGTGAAGCCGCAGGAGCGAGGAACATCTCCTACCGGTGTCACTGCGGCTTCCGTAAGATATGCGGAAGGAAGGAGGTGGGCGGGATGTTTACATCCCGCTCATCTCCGCCCCTCCGCTCCTATTGGCCGCCTGCCGTGTGACGTCGCAGTGACGCCATACGACCCGCCCCCTTAATAAGGAGGCGGGTCGCCGGCCAGAGCGACGGTCGCAGGACAGGTGAGTCCATGTGAAGCTGCCGTAGCGATAATGTTCGCTACGGCAGTTATCACAAGGATATCGCAGCTGCGACGGGGGCAGGGACTATCGCGCTCGGCATCGCAGCATCAGCCTGCGATGACGCAGCATGCAAAGTGCCCCTAAGACTGTGTGTTAGTTGCAGCAAGCCACTAGGTAGGTTCTGTAAGATAGGAAGCCCCCCAAAATATGCTAGCTTGTTGCTAGGAAGGTACTGGCCTTGAAGCAGAAGTTGTTACCCTGACAGCAAGTATTAATAAAAATTGGGTAACACTGAGACTGTGTGTTAGTTGCAGCAAGCCACTAGGTAAGTTCTGTAAGATAGGAAGCCCCCCAAAATATGCTAGCTTGTTGCTAGGAAGGTACTGGCCTTGATGCAGAAGTTGTGATAGTAAGCCAGGAGGATTAACACTAACGGTGGATACCGTGTTGTTCCCTGGACGCTTAGCTCCTGGTAGTTACTGGACTTCCTGGATCATTTTCCTTCAGCTGAAGGCTTACTATTCTCCCGATCTTAAAATGACCACAGGTCACCGACAGGTCGACGTAAAATTATTCTGGTTTCCCATAGACTTATGTGACGCCCTGGAGCTCAGGGGTCACAGAACAACACACACACACACACACCTTCTCTGAACAGGTACACCAGTCAAACAAAACCCTTGTTGCCTCCCTCCAGGGTCTGATGTCCACACCAGGTGGGGCGGAGCCAGGCAGTTGGCCCCACCCACCAAGGAGTTCACAGGCCTGGAGGCGGGAAAAAGTAGTCAGTTCAGTTCAGTTCAGAGTGGAGTGGAGTGAAGTGGACAAAAGTTGAGGAGTAGAGGTGGAAGTGAGAGGAGAAGGACTGTGAGTGTCTGGGTTGGAGCCTAGGCACCATCAGCAAGGTTGGCAGACGGTGGTGGCCGTCTGCAGAAGTTGGTGAAGGTCAGCGGAACCGTAGGACCGGGGTCGGGCGGTGGCCCGCCGGTACTGAACCGGGTAGCAGATTGAAGCCAAGCACCAAGGCAGGGTACTCAGACCCCGACTAGGCTCGGAAGCCGCCGTAAAGGTCAAATTCTCTGATTGCGGTTTGGACCTCAGGGGTTCATTCCCAAACAAGTCCCGTCAGAAGGCAACAGCCCAACCCGTCTGGATAAGAGCCACCGCCAAGGGCCAGAGATCCAAGGGCCAGCGCCTGCGGGCAAAACGGACTCTCCCAACATGTACACGCTGGGGAGCGGACTACCCGTGGTAAGCCATAGGAGTCAAACACACACACATAGGTGCAGGAAACGACAGCCACCATCAACCCGTCCGGGGAAAGTGAAGACACCGCACCTGACTGTGGGCCTCGTCCATCCAGCCGTTTGGTTTACCAGAGACTCTGTCCTTTTCTACCTGAGTGAGTACAACAGTGCCATCCGGCATCGCGCTGCACCGCAACGTTGCACCCGCGCCCACGCTGCCTCCCCGCATCGGCACCTGCACCTATACCTCCTCACTACTCCCTAACCGGGGCCCCGGGACCAACAGCCCCTACCCACAGAGGGGTCAACACCTTAGCTGCTCTCCGCCATCGCTCCCGGGATTCCCCATCACCAGCAGCGGTGGTGCCCACCATCACCACAACCCCGTAGGTATTCGCCGGCTATCCGTCGAAGCGAATAATAGGGTATTCGATCATCCCTATTAGTAAACCATTTAGTCCCTTTAACTCTAAAAAACAGATCTGACATCAGGGGCAAAGGATACTGATATTTACAGTGATTTTAGTAAGGAGGTGATAGTCAATACAAGGTCTCAATGACCCATCCTTCTTGGAAACAAAGAAAAAACTGGCACCCAGGGGTGAAGATGACGGTCTAATATGACCTTTTTCCAATAACTCCTTAATATAAATTTCGCATAGCATCATGTTCGGGCACAGACAAAAAATCCGTCCCTTGGGAAATTTGCAACCTGGCACTATTTCAATGGCACAATCACACTCCCCATGGGGAAGCAAGGAATCAGATCCAGTCTCATTAAATACATCAAGGAAGTCCGACAAATATTCAGGTATATCATGTGTCCGAACAGAAATAGACAACACAGAAATATCATTATGCACACATTGACAACCCCAACTAACCACAGACAAGGATTTCCAATCTAGAACTGGATTATGAACCTGCAGCCAAGGGAATCCTAGTACCAAAATATCATGCAAGTTGTGTAGTACCAAAAACTTACAATTCTCCTGATGAGCTGGTGCAACCCTCATAGTCACTTGGGTCCAAAATTGGGGTTTATTCTCAGCTAAGGGAGTAGCATCAATGCCCCTTAAAGGAATAGGAGTTTGCAAAGGCAAAGGTACCATGGGAAAGTCACAACTTTTAGCAAACCCAAAATCCATTAAGTTCAGAGTGGCCGCTGATTCAAGAAAAGCCATAGCAGAAAACGAGGATAACGAGCAAATTAAAAAGACTGACAAAAGAAATTTAGGTTGTACAGTACCCACAGTAAATGAACGCGTAAATCTCTTTTAGGGCAAACATAGTGTGAGAAGCATCTCAACAATAGAAACACAACTTGTTTCTCCATCTAAAACCCTATCGCACAGTATTAGAGAGAACCCTATCACACTGCATAGGCTCCTAAGACTGTTCTGCAAGCAATACATCAGCACGTATCATTTTGCGCTCACAAAACGTCTATCAATCTGACTGGCTAAAGTCATAGAGGCATCGAGACCAGAACAGATAGCAAATCCCACCATAACATCTTTCATAGTATCTGAAGACCCTTCCGAAAAAGTGCCGCAAGTGCATTATCATTCCATTTGGTAAGGACCACCCATTTTCCGAATCTCTGGCAAAAAATTTCAGCGGAATCCTGACCCTGGATCAATGCCATCAAGGCTTTCTCAGCTTCACCTACAAAATTAGGTTCATCCTACAACAATCCCAGGGCCTGAAAAACAGGAATCCAAATCAGCAAGAATCGGATCACCAGGTACCAAGGAAAAGGCCCAGTCCTGAGGGTCACCGTGCAACAAGGAGATGACAATCCTAACCTGCTGCATGGGACTCCCTGAGGACTTAGGTCCTAAGGCAAAAAATAATTTACAATTATTTTTAAAGTTCAGGAATTTAGACCTATCCCCCAAGAACAATTCAGGAACGGGAATTTTAGGTTCTTCCACAGGAGTCTGTCTAAGATAAGCCGAAATATCCTAAACTTCAGAAGCAAGATGCTCAACATGACCATACAACTGGTTAATATCCATGCCAGCAAAAGATCTTCCACGGAACCCATGGAAAAAAATAAAAGGAAAAATATACAGAATTAAAAAAAATCCTTCTTTTGAGTACCTTTTTTTTGTGTGACCGGTGATACTGTTATGAACTGGTAACCATGGACGATCAAAAAAAATCCCATTAATCAGGAATAAAGAAAAACCACAAGAGTAGATGGAAGCTAAGCTGACCGCAATCCCCTATCTATCGGACAACACTAGAAGTAGCAGTGGGATATTCCTAACACACCTAGACACCTCGTCACTGCCAGAGAAACTTGCTACACCTCAAAGATAGAAATGAGGAATCCTAACTTGCCTCGGAGAAGTCCCCAAAGTAATCACAAGCCCCCAACATGTAACGACGGTGATGTAAGAAAACACAATACACAGATAGAAAATATAGAATAGCAAAGGTGAGGCCCAACTTACTAGATACAACAAGACAGGAAAGATAACTGATTGTGGCCAGCAAAAAACCCTGCAAAAAATATCAAACTCCTGATAGAAAAAAGGCCCTAAAACCACAGTGTCTTCCCCCAATATATCAGGTACTCTTGTGCCAGACACTTTCAAAAGAACTGCAGTTATAATGGGAAGAAACAAAATCAAAGAACAAATAATATTCTAAAGTGCAAATCAAAATCAGAACAGGGAGAAACTCACTTTCTTGCTGAAGGAACTGCCCTCTCAAAAATAGCAGAGAGCCAGATCCTCACATACAAGAAAACAAACACAGAACAAAATGGAAAAAAAAACCCACAAACTCCGTAGGTGCAAAACCGTAGGTGCAAAACCAGCAATTAAGCAAAGAAAACCTGCAGATGTATCTGGAGTGAATTCTGGCACAGGATAAATTGAGGAAACTGAAAGACAAACTCCAAGCCATCTTCAGAGGCAGAAGAAAACATTTATCACTGGCATTAGCTAGGCAGAAACTGCTCTCCTATATACACCAGGCTGGTCAGCAATAGGACTTCCTGGATTCCAAATTAATACCAACACCTGTTTGAGTCACAGATTCAGACTCAGCTTCATTACCATTCCTGGCCACAAGAGGGAGCTCCAAGCCAGCACCCACTCGGATGACATTCACAACAGCTCACCAAACCATCACTGATTATGGAAATTTTACACTAGACCTCAAGCAGCTTGGATTGGGGCCTCTCCACTCTTCCAACAGACTCTGGGACCTTGATTGCCAAATGAAATGCAAAATTTACTTTCATCTGAAAACAACACCTTGGACCACTAAGCAGCAGTCCAGTTCTTTTTATCCTTGGCCCAGGTAAGTCGCTTCTGGCGTTGTCTATTGGTCATGAGTGGCTTGACACAAAAAATGTTACAGTTGTAGCCCATGTCCTGGATACATCTGTGTGTGGTGGCTCTTGAAACACTGACTGCAGCACCAGTCCACTCCCTGTGAATCTCCCCAAAATTTTTGAATGGCCTTTTCTTAACAATCATATCAAGGCTGCGGTTATCCCGGTTGCTTGGGCACCTTTTTCTACCTCACTTTTTCCTTCCATTCAACTTCCCATTAATATGCATGGATTCAGCACTCTGTGAAAAGCCAGCTTCTTTAGAAACAACCTTTTGTGGCTTACCCTCCTTGTGGAGTGTGTCAAAGGCTGCCTTCTGGACATCTGTCAAGTCAGCAATCTTCCCCATGATTGTGTAGCCTCCTGAACCAGACTAAGGGACCATTTTAAACACTTAGGAAGCCTTTGCAGGTGTTTTGTGTTAATTATTCTAATTTTCTGAGATAATGACTTTTGGGTTTTCATTGGCTGTAAGTCATCAGAAATGACCACTTGAAATCGAATACTATGTTTGCAATGACCCTATAAAACATATGTGTTTACTGAAATAAAGTAACTTTTTGATGATATTCTAATTTATTGAGATGCACTTGTACATATGTATATATATATATACGGTATATATATATATATATATATATATATATGTACACACTGAACAAAAATATGAACATAACACTATTGTTTTTGCTCCCATTGTTCATGAGCTGAACTCAAAGAGCAAAGACTTTTTCTATGTACACAAAAGGCCTTTTCCTATGAAATATTGTTCTCAAATTTGTCTTGATCTGTGTTAGTGAGCACGTCTCCTTTGCTGAGATAATCCATCCACCTTACAGGTGTGGCATATCAAGATGCTGACTAGACAGCATGATTATTGCACAGGTGTGCCTCAGGCTGGTCACCCTAAAGTGTGCAGTTTTACAGTATTGAGGGTCTTGGTGTGGTCAGAAAACCATCTGTTGTGACCACTACTTTCCGCAGTGCAACATATCTCATTCACATAGAGTTGATCAGGTTCCTGACTGTTGCCTGTAGATCGCTGGTCCACTCTTTTTCAATGGCTGTGCTGAGTTGCTGGATATTGTCAGGAACTTGAACAATCTGTCATATATACGCTGGTCAAGAGCATCCCAAACATACTCAATGGGTGACATGTCCTGTGTGTATGTTGTCATGGTGATGGTCCTGGATGTGGCACAACAATGGTTCTCAGGATCTCATCATGGTATCTCTGTGCATTCAAACTGACGTCAATAAAAATACAGTTGCCCAATGCCCATACCATAACCCCACCACCACCATGGGTGACTTGATTTTTGACATTGACATCAGCAAACCTCTCATCCATATGATTCCATACATGTGTCACCCCTGAGGCTCAGGTTGCCACAGAGTTCTGTGCCTCAATTAAGGTGTGGTATCTATCTTGGGTAAGGAGGGGGTTAATCATAGGAGTACCTGTGACACCCTGGACTAGTCATGTCGTCCCAGGTAGTCACACACAACATCACCCCCCCTCCTGTATAGGTGACATCAGTCAAACTAAAAACCTTGTCACCACCCTCCAGGTTTCATGTCCACACCAGGGGGGTGGAGCCAGGCAGTTGGCTCCACCCACCAAAAAGTTCACAGGCCTGGAGGCGGGAGAAACAGTTAGCAGATTAGTCTTGACAGTGAAGGAGAGAGGTTGAGTTCAAGGGCAGACCTGAGTCCAGGCCTGCCAAAGACTGCTCAGGCGGCTGGGTCAGAGCCCAGTCGCCATTGGCAAGGAGGCAGATGGTGGTGGCCGCCTGCAGGAGACCGGGAAAATGACCGGTGGAACCGTAAGGGACCGGGACAGGGTAGTGGCCCGCCGGAACCGAACCGGGGAGCCAACTGGATACCGGAGCACCAGGAGGGGTACTCAGACCCAGACAAACCCCCGAACCTACAGGGCCGAGTCAAATTGACTGATTGCGGACTTGACTTAAGGACCTATCCCACACAAGTCCCTTTAGAAGACAACAGCCCAACCATACAGGGTAGAGCCACCGCCAAGGCATAGAGACCCAAAGGCCAGCGTCTACGGGCAAATGAGCTCCTACGACATATACAAGTCGGGGAGCGGACTACCGGTGTCTAGGCATACGAGTCAACATTCACACACAGAGGTGAAGGAGAAAGGCGGAAACCACCAACCTATTCTGGGAGAAGCTGCAGCCGGCTGCGGGACCCATTCATCACTCCGTTTGGTTTACCAGAGACTCCGGTGTCTTGTGTCAGAGTGAGTACACCAGTGCCATCAGGCACCACGCCGCACTGCACCGCAACACTTCACCCTGCACCCCGGTCCTCACCTACGGGACCCGGGACCAACATCCCCTACCCACGGAGGGGTCAACACCTAGCTGCGCCACTACACCGCTCCCGCGAGTCCCCCATATCTTCACCGCAGCGGTGGTGTCTACAATCACCACAACCCATGGGTGGCGTCACGAACTATAACCCCAAACCAAGCTACCGTGGCCCCGGCCGTGGTACTCCCCACCCAAATCCCTGCGTGTAGTGCCAACTCCCTTGCAGAGTGACGTGACCCCCGGATCCGTGAGAGGCTCGAGCCACCACCCGCAGTACGAGCATGGATCCGAGTGGCTCGGCGGTCGCAGCTGAGCTCGCGGGGCGGTACATACCACATTCACACACACTACACTCAGCTTAGAAACCTTCACACAGACTGGGTTGGCTCAGGGTAGGCAGGGGGGTGGCCATAGGAACATGGACTTCCTGGTCACTGAAGCCAGCCACCTGGGGGGCGGGTTCCACCTGGGGTATATATAAGTGCAACACACTGACATTAGGGCTCTCTCTGAGGAGAAGAGTGATGAAAGAGTCGGCTCAGCACACATCCAATAAAATATAAAAAAAATGTCTTTATTGATATTTCCTTAAAATAGTCATTCCTGGAAATACATCACACAAAGGTATAATCTGCATACAGGTGAAAGTTTACGCATTTCGGACCTATATCATAAAAACAAAAGGGTCCTTAGTCATAAGTGAGGAGACTCTTGGCAGACTCGTCAGGACCACAGTTGTGGCAACACATCTCTGGAAAACGTGGACTTTACAGGGCCCAGGGGCTTGGACTGGGAGCTCAGCCGGGGTACCTATCTACGGAGGGGGACACCCTAGAAACAGGATTCTCACTCCTTTTCCAAAACACATGTGGTGACCCCTTTACCGGATCTAGGATTGACCTGAGCCCATCACGGCGGTTTCCAGTGTGACTGGACTGGCAGCTGAAGTTGTGAGTAAACTACACCCTGAACCCGCAGAGACTGTGTTGGCTCATCCTTACTCGTGCCGCCGCTCAGCGCTTACGCGACAATGGTCATTATTTGCCCCTCATCATCCACCCGGGGCCCACTCCGCCTGTGAGGAGCGATACCTTTCTGGCTGCCTTAACACATGCCCCGCCGACGGCAGCGAGGAACCCGGCAGTTGCGGCTATTCCCTGGCTGCATACCACAGGTGGCATGACGACAAACTTTCCCAAATACCCCACTTCCCTCACCATTTACTGTACGCCTCAGGGCAACGTAACCAGGTAAGGCCACCCATGACAATGACTGACTCGACCCGAAATGGCCTGGCGATGAATAGGTTGACCGCCTGGCCCGTAAGGCACAACACATGCAGTCTGCCATCTGCCCCATAAAGTGAAAACCAGGATGCATCTGTTAAGAGAACACCTCTCTATTGTGCCATACGCCATAGCATATGAGCATTTGCCCACTCAAGTCGGTTATGACAACAAACTGCAGTTAGGTGGAGTCTCCGATGAGGATGATGAGCAGCAGATCTTCCTGAGATGGTTTCTGACATTTTGTGCAGAAATTCTTTGGTTATGCAAACCGATTGTTGCAGCCGCTGTCCAGGTGGCTGGTCTCAGACAATCTTGGAGGTGAAGATGCTGGATATTGAGGTCCTGGGATGTTGTGGTTACATGTTGTCTGCGGATGTGAGGCCGGTTGGATGTACTGCCTAATTCTCTGAAACACCTTTGGGGACAGCTTATGGTAGAGCCTTGAACATTCAATTCACAGGCAGCAGTTCTTGTGGATATTCCTACAGTCAGCATGCCAAATGCATGCTCTCTCAAAACTTGCGACATCTGTGGCATTGTGCTGTGTGACAAAACTGCACGTTAAAAAGGTTTTATATTGTAGCCAACCATAAGGCACACCTTTGTAATAATCATGCTGTCTAATCAGCATCTTGATATGCCACACCTGTGAGCTGGAATTAGTTTGGCAAAGAGGAAGTGCTTACTAAGGCCTGTTTCAGACGTCAGTGATTTTGGTACATATGTGCTAGTTTTTATATGTACCAGAATCACGGACATATGCAGACCCATTAAAATCAACGGGTCTGCACACATATCAGTGATGTCTTCGTGCGGTGTACACGCATGTCCGTGGTTGCCGTGTAAGGGGTGGACGGACCCCTAGTGTGGAGAAGACGTTTTTCCCCCCCTGAAGACGCCACAGGAGTATGGTGGCACATTGTACCATGTTATGTGTTATGTACGGTTCTTCCCCCCCCCAGGTGCCAGTGTAGTGAGTGGTTCCCCTGGTAACAGTGACAGGGAAGGAAGGGGCAGGGCAGCCTAGGAGGGAAGAGAAGGGGGGTTGGGCTCTGAATGCAGGGCAGTGTGCTGTGAGATATAACATGGGAGAGAGCTGAGGAGAAGTGCCGGGGCAGAGTGCAGGAGTGGGTGCTGTGGCAGTGGAGCGGAGAAGTTGGAGCTAATCCGGAGCCGGTAGTGAGTACTGGAGCCGTCCCCTAGTTCAATAAAAATCCCTGGGAAAGGGCTGGACTAAAATCGGGATAGGAGTACCACTGCTAGGGGGATAACAATTGGCCCCTGCAGGCAAAGGAAAGTGCCCGTAGAGAAAAAGGAAACCGTTTTCGTAGAAAAGGACTTGTAACTTGTAACGTACTAAAGTAAGCCTGCTGCAAACAGAAAGATGGAAGCTTTGTTTAATAAAACAGTGTTTGGTTTACCCGCTGCCTGCAATTGTCTCTTTCCTGAAAGTGAAGAAGGAGCTGGAGAGCACAGAAAGAACGCTGTCATGAATGGGCCCCATGCATCCACTCTCTGCCCCAACAACACACCTGTTTTGCAAGTAACGGCCGGGCCGGGGTTCAGCCTGCGGCCCACAAGGCGAGGGGACCCGACTACACCCCCTGAGGCGCCCCCTGCCCCCGTTACATTTTGGCGTAGTCGGCAGGATCAAGCCCGCAGAAGAGAAACCCCGAGCAGAGACCAAGTGGTACCTGATGTACTGAACAGGCCACAAGATGGCGGCAAGATGGCGGCCGTCCTCATGGATTTAGTGAAGGCGCGAAAAGTGGGCGCCAAACGAAAAGCGCTGGGCTGGCCTGTAAGGAAGAAGCCCGGAGTGCACCGCCCAAAGAGGGGAGGTGCTTGCCCCGAGATACTGCATAGGTCTAGAGACGTGGGCGGCGCCGCAAGAAAGAAGAGGCGTCACAAACGCTGTGCCGACCTGGTGGGTGAGGCCGGGGGCGGAGTATGGGCAGAAGCGGGAAAAGAAGAACCGCCTCCACCTTCCCCGGCGCGATTGCAACCCCGGCAGTGGAAGAAGAAGCAAACTCCAGTACCTGGACCAAGCAGAATGGAGAACAGAGTGTGGCGCGCTCAGCATAAGCAAGCGCTCACTGAAGCCTGTGGGCTGAAGAGTACCCCGACGGTCGCGCCAAAAGCGGCCGCCGAACCTACGGCTGGAGACAAGCCAAGAGAAGCATCGGCATTACTGGTGATACATCAGAGTATGGTGTCGCACCCGGTAGTTGTTGTCAGCAGCCCACTGCGGTCCCGTCCAGCTACCCCCTCACCCCCACAGGAGGCTGAATGGCTGTGTGCATACCACCCAGCGTGAGGGTTAATCATCCGGAAGAAAAAGATCTGTTTGTTGTCGAAAGCCGGTACTGTTGGAAGCCGGTGAGTGTTTATGGTTAAAGCTACGTTAAAAGAACTGAACCCGGGAATAGAAGAATGCAGGGACTATGCATGGACTTCTCCCGCGACTGTTAAGTAAAGAACCCTTTTGTTTCTGTTGGTCGCGGCTCATCTAAGACTGGGAGCGCTTGAGGAGAGCCTCCGGGCAGAAGATCAGCCAAGACCGGGAGCTCCCCTGGAGGGACTCCGGGCACCGGACTTGTGTGCCAATCTGGTGTGCTTTGATACGTTAGTTTTAAAATGTTTTTTTTTTATTGATAAGAAAGAAAAAGAATACTGCTGAAGAAACGTGTGTGTGTTTTCTATATGCGTTGTCTTGCAGGTGCGGAACCTCGCAAGGAGGCTGAGGTTAAAGAGAGGAGGAATGTAAGGGGTGGACGGACCCCTAGTGTGGAGAAGACGTTTTTCCCCCCCTGAAGACGCCACAGGAGTATGGTGGCACATTGTACCATGTTATGTGTTATGTACGGTTCTTCCCCCCCCAGGTGCCAGTGTAGTGAGTGGTTCCCCTGGTAACAGTGACAGGGAAGGAAGGGGCAGGGCAGCCTAGGAGGGAAGAGAAGGGGGGTTGGGCTCTGAATGCAGGGCAGTGTGCTGTGAGATATAACATGGGAGAGAGCTGAGGAGAAGTGCCGGGGCAGAGTGCAGGAGTGGGTGCTGTGGCAGTGGAGCGGAGAAGTTGGAGCTAATCCGGAGCCGGTAGTGAGTACTGGAGCCGTCCCCTAGTTCAATACAAATCCCTGGGAAAGGGCTGGACTAAAATCGGGATAGGAGTACCACTGCTAGGGGGATAACAATTGGCCCCTGCAGGCAAAGGAAAGTGCCCGTAGAGAAAAAGGAAACCGTTTTCGTAGAAAAGGACTTGTAACTTGTAACGTACTAAAGTAAGCCTGCTGCAAACAGAAAGATGGAAGCTTTGTTTAATAAAACGGTGTTTGGTTTACCAGCTGCCTGCAATTGTCTCTTTCCTGAAAGTGAAGAAGGAGCTGGAGAGCACAGAAAGAACGCTGTCATGAATGGGCCCCATGCATCCACTCTCTGCCCCAACAACACACCTGTTTTGCAAGTAACGGCCGGGCCGGGGTTCAGCCTGCGGCCCACAAGGCGAGGGGACCTGACTACACCCCCTGAGGCGCCCCCTGCCCCCGTTACAGCCGCACGGAGACATGTCTTTTTTTTTGGGGCATCACTGATATCCCATTGACCACACTATGGTGTGATCCGTGAATACGTACCAGAAAAAAACATATATTGAAAATAAAAAACATTTTCAACTCACCTTCTCCAGAGATGCTGTGTTCTGCCTCTGCTCTCTACTTTTTCCTGGCCGGCTCATTATGGCATGCATATTCATTTATGCAGCCAGAGCCAACCTGGAAGAAACTGCAGAGGTGAGAGACAGCAGCGGCCAGATGCAGCAGAGACAGAGACTTCAGTACCACGGACAGCATCAACGGGGATATGTGAGTTATCTCCATGTGCAATCACAGAGTACGGATAACGTATCATGGATTGCACATGGACAACCCACGTATGCCATAAATCACGGAACATGGAGGGACATACAGTTAGGTCCAGAAATATTTGGACAGTGACACAAGTTTTGTTATTTTAGCTGTTTACAAAAACATGTTCAGAAATGCAATTATATATATAATATGGGCTGAAAGTGCACACTCCCAGCTGCAATATGAGAGTTTTCACATCCAAATCGGAGAAAGGGTTTAGGAAGCATAGCTCTGTAATGCATAGCCTCCTCTTTTTCAAGGGACCAAAAGTAATTGGACAAGGGACTCTAAGGGCTGCAATTAACTCTGAAGGCGTCTCCCTCGTTAACCTGTAATCAATGAAGTAGTTAAAAGGTCTGGGGTTGATTACAGGTGTGTGGTTTTGCATTTGGAAGCTGTTGCTGTGACCAGACAACATGCGGTCTAAGGAACTCTCAATTGAGGTGAAGCAGAACATCCTGAGGCTGAAAAAAAAGAAAAAATCCATCAGAGAGATAGCAGACATGCTTGGAGTAGCAAAATCAACAGTCGGGTACATTCTGAGAAAAAAGGAATTGACTGGTGAGCTTGGGAACTCAAAAAGGCCTGGGCGTCCACGGATGACAACAGTGGTGGATGATCGCCGCATACTTTCTTTGGTGAAGAAGAACCCGTTCACAACATCAACTGAAGTCCAGAACACTCTCAGTGAAGTAGGTGTATCTGTCTCTAAGTCAACAGTAAAGAGAAGACTCCATGAAAGTAAATACAAAGGGTTCACATCTAGATGCAAACCATTCATCAATTCCAAAAATAGACAGGCCAGAGTTAAATTTGCTGAAAAACACCTCATGAAGCCAGCTCAGTTCTGGAAAAGTATTCTATGGACAGATGAGACCAAGATCAACCTGTACCAGAATGATGGGAAGAAAAAAGTTTGGAGAAGAAAGGGAACGGCACATGATCCAAGGCACACCACATCCTCTGTAAAACATGGTGGAGGCAACGTGATGGCATGGGCATGCATGGCTTTCAATGGCACTGGGTCACTTGTGTTTATTGATGACATAACAGCAGACAAGAGTAGCCGGATGAATTCTGAAGTGTACCGGGATATACTTTCAGCCCAGATTCAGCTAAATGCCGCAAAGTTGATCGGACGGCGCTTCATAGTACAGATGGACAATGACCCCAAGCATACAGCCAAAGCTACCCAGGAGTTCATGAGTGCAAAAAAGTGGAACATTCTGCAATGGCCAAGTCAATCACCAGATCTTAACCCAATTGAGCATGCATTTCACTTGCTCAAATCCAGACTTAAGACGGAAAGACCCACAAACAAGCAAGACCTGAAGGCTGCGGCTGTAAAGGCCTGGCAAAGCATTAAGAAGGAGGAAACCCAGCGTTTGGTGATGTCCATGGGTTCCAGACTTAAGGCAGTGATTGCCTCCAAAGAATTCGCAACAAAATATTGAAAATAAAAAATTTTTTTTGGGGTTTGGTTTATTTGTCCAATTACTTTTGACCTCCTAAAATGTGGAGTGTTTGTAAAGAAATGTGTACAATTCCTACAATTTCTATCAGATATTTTTGTTCAAACCTTCAAATTAAACGTTACAATCTGCACTTGAATTCTGTTGTAGAGGTTTCATTTCAAATCCAATGTGGTGGCATGCAGAACCCAACTCGCGAAAATTGTGTCACTGTCCAAATATTTCTGGACCTAACTGTATGTGGTTTTTACACGTCAGTGAAAAATATCTGTGTTTTTCACTGACAACTGAAACAGGCCTAACAGATTTAGACAAATTTGTTGACAATATTTGAGAGAAAGAGGCCTTTTATGTAAAGAGAAAAAGTCTTAGGCGAGCTTTGCACGTTGCGACATCGCAAGCCGATGCTGCGATGTCACACGCGATAGTCCCCGCCCCCGTCGCAGGTACAATATCTTGTGATAGCTGGCGTAGCGAAAATTATCGCTACACCAGCTTCACATGCACTCACATGCCCTGCGACCGTCGCTCTGGCCGGCGACCAGCCTCCTTCCTAAGGGGGCGGGTCGTGCGGCGTCATAGCGACGTCACACAGCAGGCGGCCAATAGCGGCGGAGGGGCAGAGATGAGCAGGAAGTAAACATCCCACCCACCCACCTCCTTCCTTCCGTATAGCCGCCGGCGGCAGGTAAGGTGATGTTCCTTGCTCCTGCAGCTTCATACACAGCGATGTGTGCTGCCGCAGGAACGAGGAACTGCATCGTACCTGTCGCGGCACCGGCATTATGGAAATGTCGGAGAATGCACCGATGATATGATAACGACACTTTTGCGCTCGTTCATCGTATCATCTACACTACAGCATTTACACACTACGATGTCGAAAGTGACGCCGGATGTGCGTCACTTTCGATTTGACCCCACCGACATCGCACATGCGATGTCGCAACGTGCAAAGCCGCCCTTAGAGCTTTGAGTTCAGCTCATGAAAAATGGGAGCAAAAACAAGTTTTTGATTTATTGTCGAGTATATTTTTGTTCAGTATATGTGTGATTGTGAATATGTGTGTGTGTGTGTGTGTAAATATATATATATATATATATATATATATATATATATATACTGAATACACACACACACACACACTCAAAACAGACATTTTCAAATTATCAAATAATTAGATTTTTTTTTCTTAAGTTGAGCTTCTCTTTTACTTGTTTGTTTCAACTTGAATATTGTGTTTTGTGAACAGAAATATTCTTTAATGCAGAGCACTAAAATGACAAATAAGTGATTTTTGCAATATTTTTGATATGTGAGCTTAAAGCATTCATAAAAGCCTTTAAAAAGTTGTCAGTATGGGGCAAACCATGTTATCAGTCTTCAACGTGGATTTTATTGTGTCTCTCAGGCCTGTTTCACACGTCAGTGAAAAAATACAGACCTTTTCCACTGACGTGTTAAACACGCATATGTCCCTCCGTGTTCCATGATTCACAGCACACTTGGGTCGTCCATGTGCAATCCGTGATCCATACTCTGTGATACGTGATTTCACATGGACATAAACTCACCTGTCCGTGCTGTCCGTGGTGCTGAAGAGTCCCGCGGTGCAGCATCCGGCCGCCGCTGTCTCTCACCTCTGCAGCTACTTCTGGATCAGCTGTGCCTACATACATGAATATGCATCCCAGTAATGAGCCGGGCAAGAAGCTGCGGAGAGCACAGGCAGAACACAGCGTCGCTGGAAAAGGTGAGTTAAAAATGTTTTTTATTTTCAATGACCGTGATTTTCTGGTATGTGTGGTCCGTGGGGATATCAGTGATGCCAGAAAAAAAAGACATGTCTCTGTGCAGCAATCACGGACAAACGCGTACGCTGCACGGAGACACGGTCAGTGAAAAATCACTGATGTATGAGCAGACCCATTAATTCATTAATTATAATGGGTCAGCATATGTACGTAATTCTGGTACGTATAAAAACTAGCACATACGTACCAGAATCACAGACGTCTGAAACAGGCCTTAGGGTGTGTGCCCACGATCAGTGTTTGCTGCGTTTTGGATGCAGCCACTTCAGCATTGTACAGTACAAACATAGTGGACAGGATTTCTAGAAATCCCGTGCCCACTGTGCTTGTTTTTTCCACAGCAAACACTGAGCTGCAGTGCGTCTTTCCAGAACGTAGCATGTCAATTGTTTGCTGCGGATTCGCATGCATTCTCCGTAGGAAGAACACAAGCGAGAGACTGCAGTGCACTGAACCCTGATCGTGGGTACGAGCAGCTGTGGTCTCCTGCGGAGGAGGATCTGCTGTGTCCAGGATGCAGTGAGTCCTTATCGTGGGCATATATCCTAAGAGATAGCATTACATTTTCTCCTCATATTGGAAAAAACACTTAGGGGCACTTTGCACACTGCGACATCGCAGGTGCGATGTCGGTGGGGTCAAATTGAAAATGACGCACTTCCGGCATCGCATGCGACATCGCAGTGTGTAAAGGCTGGATGATACGGTTAACGAGCGCAAAAGCGTCGTAATCGTATCATCGGTACAGCGTCGGCGTAATCCATAATTACGCTGACGCAATGGTCCGATGTTGTTCCTCGCTCCTGCGGCAGCACACATCGCTGTGTGGGAAGTCGCAGGAGCGAGGAACGTCTCCTACCGGCCTCACTGCGGCTTCCGTAGGATATGCGGAAGGAAGGAGGTGGGCAGGATGTTTACATCCTGCTCATCTCCGCCCCTCCGCTCTGATTGGCCGCCTGCCGTGTGACGTCGCAGTGACGCCGCACGACCCGCCCCCTTAACAAGGAGGCGGGTCGCCGGCCACAGGGACGTCGCACGGCAGGTGAGTGTGTGTGTGAAGCTGGCGTAGCGATAACTTTCGCTACGCCAGCTATCACCACATATCGCTGCTGCGACGGGGGCAGGCACTATCGCACTCGGCATCGCAGCATCGGCCTGCGATGTCGTAGTGTGCAAAGCCCGCCTTAGTGAACTTATCTCCGTCTCCGGCATGTCTTCGTGCCCCAGGCTGTTCCATCATTCTCATCTCAGGTCCGGATTATAACATTTTGCAGCTAGATAAATGGCATCAGTGCTCAACAGGCTTGCCCTCTATTCCCACACTATAAATTGTGTATGTGATGGTGGACAGTGAGACATATGAATCCCAATATGTAAAATTACATGACATTTTTAACGATTTAAAACACAGAATATTGAGGACAGCTCAAATTAGTTGACATTTCTTATTCTATTTAACAGAGGTAATAATAATCCCATAGATTCTTAGGACTTTTTAACACACACATTTGGTATAATGGTGTTCTATAACCTTTGAGTTGTTCAGGACTATAATAAAGCACAATAGACCTTATTGAGGGTCACTACTGTACCTCTCAAATTTAATACTTGGCATTTTACATCAGATGCCGAATTAAGGAGCCAGAGGGGCTGTATGTGATGCCAAACAGCCTCTGTGTGCCCTTCCAAATTGCACAGACATATTATAAGGAGCCATAGACCTTTCTGAGTCCCTTCTGTATCCCTATATGCCTCCAACTTCATATTTATCATGCTACATCAGATTACAAATTACAGAGCCGCAGGGACGCTCTGTACCACGGAGAGGCTGACGGCATCCATGTTTATAAATCTGAAACATGTAACAATTGTGAAATGTTAGTAAAGGCTTCAATCTGTACAATTAATAAGAAGTATGGGTTTAATTAAAATATTTTAAATGCATCATATTATGGTTTACAGGTCTTTCAGGATTAAAGGGAGAGCGAGGGTTAGTCGGAGTGCCAGGATTTCCAGGTGAGTATGATGCAGTTATATATACAAATGTACAAAAATACAAAAATACTTTTTTCCCCCCATATTTTGCCACTCTGAACCCTTAACTTGTTGCTGTTATTGCCCATGAGTGGCTCTGTTATCCGGGTGTTTGAATGGGACTGATTGGCACCACCAAATGTAGCTCACGGAAAACTGGGTGCAGATCCTGATAAAAAAAAGTTTAGCGGTGACTTTAGTGATACAGTTTCTCTGAAAAACGCGACAGTATCACATGGAGCAAGTGAAAATATAGTAACGCTAAATCCTAATGTGTTCAATAATCTGCACATGATGAATTAGTAGCAGAACTTTGCTGCAAATTTCACAAGTGTTTCTATCCTTGGTGAACGTCCTGCACTACGTGAGAGTTCTTATGAAGATTATTTTCGGCTATAAGAGGATGGGGTTTGAGAAAACTACATTTTATTGCACTGTAAATTGTTTCAGATTTATGGGGTGGAATCTCTCTCCAAGCCGCCATGTATAGACCCACCCTAAGGCGGGCTTTGCACGTTGCGACATCGCAAGCCGATGCTGCAATGTTGCACGCTATAGTCCCCGCCCCCGTCGCAGGTACGATATCTTGTGATAGCTGGCGTAGCGAAAATTATCGCTACGCCAGCTTCACATGCACTCACCTGCCCATAGCGACGTCACACGGCAGGCGGCCAATAGCGGCGGAGGGGTGGAGATGAGCAGGATGTAAACATCCTGCCCACCTCCTTCCTTCCGTATAGCCGCCGGCGGTAGGTAAGGAGATGTTCCTCGTTCCTGCGGCTTTACACACAGCGATGTGTGCTGCCGCAGGAACGAGGAACAACATTGTACCTGTCGCGGCACCGGCATTATGGAAATGTCGGAGAATACACCGATGATATGATAATGACGCTTTTGCGCTCGTTCATCGTATCATCTAGGATTTACACACTACGATGTCGAAAGTGACACCGGATGTGCGTCACTTTCGATTTGACCCCACCGACATCGCACGTGCAAAGCCGCCCTAAGGCTATGTTCACAAGTTGTGTTTTTGCTGCTTTTTTTTTTGCATTTTTTTATGAGTTTTATGCAAATTAAAAACTGCTTTTTACAGTACCAGAAAATTCTACGAGATTTCATAAAACTCTCATACAAACACATAACTGTTTTTTTATACTGACTGAAATGGAAAACAGCTGTGTTTTTTAAAGAAGTCGCATGTCAATTCTTTCTGCGTTTTTGCTGCTTTTTTCACTATTGAAAGCAATGAGAGGGAAAAACCACAGCTGCTTTTTTTTTCTATGCATTTTTCGCTGCTTTTTGGTGAATGAAAATAACTTTATTTAAACATGTACTGTAGACAAATGACACCAAAAATGCAGCAAAAAACGCATAAAAAACACAGCAAAAAATGCATTCAATTTTGGCAGCAACTTTTTTACTGCCAATAGAGCAATAGCCTGTAGAGGGTTTGCTAAAATGCAGCAAAAATGCAACGTGTGAACATAGCCTTACAGTACCAGCAAAAGCTAGATTTCTGAAATTTCATGCACATGATTGCTCTTTCTTTTCTGACTGAAATGGAAAACTGTTGTGCTTTTGAAAGATCGAGCATGTCAATTCTTTCAGTGTTTTTGCAGATTTTTTTCACCATTGCAAGCAATGAGCAAGTGCAAACTGCATTTTTTGCTGCTGTTTAATGATGGACAAATAGTCAAATATTCGGTTCCGGATTATTTGAGCCGATTAATTTCTATTATTCGTGTATTTGTATCAAATAACTAGCCCAATGCAAGTCAATGGAAAACTCTAATAATTTTCTGGAGGACCTTGGAAGTAGATCTGGGAGGGCTGTAAAAATGCTGCAATGGATGGAAAAGTGCTGAAACTGAATAGGAACACCATGGGGAAGATGCCTGGATGCATTTTTGACTCACATTTGGTTTCTGGGAATAATCTTGGCAGAGTATTACATGGATTAAAGCAGGAGAATTATACTTCGAGTTCCCTTCAGCTGTCACACTGCTTCCTGGTCTGATCATTAGATCTCATCCATATCCACTTCTTCCCGCACCCTCTGTGACAGTGTCTGTGATTAGCTGCAGTAAGACTGCCATGGTTATTGGCACTCTCAGCCTAAAAATTGCAGCCCGCAGCTGCCTCGGAATTGTCACATCCATTATATGCGACAATTTTGGTGCTTTACCCAGCTCATCCAGATTGCCCTGGTGCATGATCTCTGCAACAAATACTCAATGTGCACACATTGCCTAGTCCAGGAGTCTGACATTGAGTTCTATGACTTCACCTGAGGTGAGTTCTCTAAGTTCAATGAGTTCACCAGAAGTGAGGTCACTGAGTGCATTGAGTTCACCTCAAGTCAATTCACATAAAGTCACAGCTGGGGTATCGTGGGAACCCCAGCTGTGACCACAGGTAAAGTCATTGCATTTAATGCTGGATTACCAGATTAGGCAATGATTCAGTATTTGGTTGCAGACATTTCTGCAGCAAACATGCATATCCTAGCATAAAAACAAGCGTGTGTTTTTTGGCAGGAGTAACAAATTTAGTTCAGAAATGTAAATGCAACCAAATACTTAATGTGAACACATTGCCTAATCCGGTAATCCGGCATTGAGTTCAATGACTTCACCTAAGGTGAGGTCACTGAGTCCAATGAGTTCACCTCAGGTCAGTTTATCTGCAGTCACGGCTAGGGTACCATGGGAACCACCAGCTGTGATGTCAGGTGATCTCATTGACGTCACCAATCACAGCTGCGGCTCAGTCAGTGTGCCTGATGCCACAGAGAGTGTCACATTTTCTAATATGATCACGAAATGCAACCTCAGATGTAGCAGAGCCAGGATTGTTGGGGGTCCTTGTGTGGATTACGTCAGACCTGCGGGGGTTGTTAGGGGGTTAATAAATTGGTGAAAGAGGATGGTTTGTTTTTAATTTGAAATGATTTTTGTGTTTATTTTTACTTACAGGGTTAGTAATGGGGGAATTTCATAGAACCCTCCTCATTACCAACCTCAGGCTTGATCACAGCTGTGATTTTTTGACAAATCACAGCTGTAATTATCCCCTTTATATTACCCTGATTACCACCATTCTATGGCAATTGGGCGGAGCCTGGGAAAGCGCTGGAATAGTTGCTTCTAATGAATACAACAATTTTGGGGCAGCTGCAGAGTGGCAAGCAGTGTATATTCATAAGGGTTTGTCTGCGGACCAGGAAGTAGTATGACAGGGAAACTCAGAAAGTAAAATCTCCTGCTTTAATGAACAAAAGGTTTTTTTGGGTTTTTTTAGGGATGAGCGAATGTATTCGCCACTATTCGGTATCCAATGGATAATGGGGTATTCGCGCTATTCGCTAACCTACGGATAAAACAACATCCACTCCAATACTTTCATTTTCATTTCTGACATCCTGGTGCCTGTTTTCCAGCCAATGAACACATCTGATGTTTCTTGCCTTCACAGTAACGCCGCAGCCATCTTTGTTGTGGTGTTACTGTGATTGGCTTGGCCGCACAGCGTCATAGGGGCTATATAAGCCAGCGGCCATTTTGTGATCAAGCAGTCACAGGGAGCTGGCGGTGTCGATAGTCTGTATTGTGTGCGGGAGAGCGTTCTTAGATCCAACTAATAAATAGTCCGTGTAAGGGCTAAACACAGTGTCCAGTAGCTGATAGCAGCTCCATAAATTGCTTTTTTGACAAACAGAACGCAGGTCTTTCGGTCTCTCTCTCTGTCTGGGTGGGTCTATGTAGTGCAGTAAAATAAATAAATAATTAATTAAAAACCTAGTGTGCGGTCCCCCCCAATTTTGATACCAACCAAGATAAAGCCACACAGCTGAAGGCTGTTATTCTCAGGATGGGGAGCCCCACGTTATGGGGAGCCCCCAGCCTAAAAATATCAGCCAGCAGCCGCCCGTAATTGCCGCATCCATTACATGCGACAGTTCCGGGACTCTACCCAGCTCATCCTGAATTGCCCTGGTGCGGTGGCAATTGGAGTAATAAGGAGTTAATAGCAGCCCATAGCTGCCACTAAGTCCAAGGTTAATCATGGCTGGCATCTATGAGACACCCCCAATGATTAACCTGTAAGTGAAAGTAATTAAACACAAACACCCATAAAATCCTTTATTTAGAATAAAAGACAAAAAACACCCTCTTTCACTTTATTAAAATCACCAAATACCCCTCCAGGTCTGGCGTAATCCACACAGGTCCCACGGATCCAGCTCCGCTACATGAAGCTGACAGGAGAGTCATTCACCTGTGATCGCAGATCAGGCTGCGGCACACACAGAGCCGCGCGATGACAATGAAGTCGGGTGAAGTTCATCCGCGTTCATTCTGAACGCGTGGATCTGTCTCGCAGCCAGCCATGCTCTATGCTCTGCTTGCTGTCAATAAATAGAAATATTGCCCATCATCTCTGCTTGCTGTCATTGAATGAAAACATTCCCCAACAAGTCTGCTTGCTGTCATTGAATGGAAACATTCCCCAACACGTCTGCTTGCTATCAGTGAATGTAAACATTCCCCAACACTTCAGCTTTCTGTCAGTGAGTGGAAACATTGCCCATCATCTCTGCTTGCTGTCATTGAATGGAAACATTCCCCAACCCGTCTGCTTGCTATTAGTGAGTGGAAACATTCCCCACCATCTCTGCTTGCTGCCATTGAATGGAAACATTCTCCAACACGTCAGCTTGCTGTTAGTGAATGGAAACATTTCCCATCATCCCTGCTTGCTGTCAATTAATGGAAACATTCCCCAACACATCAGCTTGCTGTCAGTGAATGGAAATATTTGCCACCATCTCTGCTTGCTGTCAGTGAATTGAAACCTTCCCCTCCATCTCTGCTTGCTGTCAGTGAGTGGAAACATTCACCATCATCTCTGCTTGCTGTCATTGAATGGAAACATTCCTCACCATCTCTGCTTGCTGTCAGTGAGTGAAAACATTCCCCATCATCTCTTCTTGCGGTCAGTGTATGGAAACATTCCCCAACATGTCTGCTTGCTGTCATTGAATGGAAACATTCCCCAACACGTCTGCTTGCTATCAGTGAATGGAAACATTCCCCAACACTTCAGCTTGCTGTCAGTGAGTGGAAACATTGCCCATCATATCTGCTTGCTGTCATTGAATGGAAACATTCCCCAACCCGTCTGCTTGCTATTAGTGAGTGGAAACATTCCCCACCATCTCTGCTTGCTGCCATTGAATGGAAACATTCTCCAACACGTCAGCTTGCTGTTAGTGAATGGAAACATTTCCCATCATCCCTGCTTGCTGTCAATTAATGGAAACATTCCCCAACACATCAGCTTGCTGTCAGTGAATGGAAATATTTGCCACCATCTCTGCTTGCTGTCAGTGAATTGAAACCTTCCCCTCCATCTCTGCTTGCTGTCAGTGAGTGGAAACATTCACCATCATCTCTGCTTGCTGTCATTGAATGGAAACATTCCCAAAAAAATGTCTGCTTGCTGTCAGTGAATGGAAACATTCCTCACCATCTGTGCTTGCTGTCAGTGAGTGAAAACATTCCCCATCATCTCTTCTTGCGGTCAGTGTATGGAAACATTCCCCAACATGTCTGCTTGCTGTCATTGAATGGAAACATTACCCAACACATCTGCTGGCTGTCAGTGAATGGAAACATTCCCGAACACGTCAGCTTGCTGTCCGTGAATGGAAACATTCCCCACCATCTCAGCTTTTTGTCAGTTAGTCGAAACATTCCCTATCAGCGTTTTGTATGCATTTTTGAAAGTGCGGTCCCACTCAGCTCTGCTACATCCCCATAAAATATGGCTAGCTGCGAGACAGAGCCACGCGATCAGAATGAACTCGGATGTACTTCACCCGACTTCATTGTCATCGCGCGGCTCTGTGTGTGTGCCACGGCCTGATTTGCGATTACAGGTGAAGGACCCACCGGTGACCACAAATCCCGAGTGACTGAAGTGAGCCGCACGATCAGTGGTGCCATCACTCAGGTTACCCGCGACTAGCTGCAGTCCTCCACCTGAGAGCTGTGGCTGCGGGTAACCTGAGTGACATCATCGCTGACAGCGCAACTCACTTCAGTTGCTCTGTGGAGCTCACAGGAGTGACGGTGTTCTACGGCCACTCCTGTCAGCTTCATGTAGCAGAGCTGGATGCGTCGTGGGACTTGTGTGGATTACGCCGGACCTGGAGGGGTATTTGGGGATTTTAATAAAGGGGTGAAAGAGGGTGGGTTTTCTTTGTCTTTTATTCCAAATAAAGGATTTTTTCGGGTGTATGTATTTATTTACTTTCACTTACAGGTTAATCATTGGGGGTGTCTCTAAGTTGCCTGCCATGATTAACCTAGGACTTAGTGGCAGCTATGGGCTGCCATTAACTTCTTATTACCCCGATTGCCACTGCACCAGGGCAATTTAGGATGAGCCGGGTAGAGTCCCGGGATAGTCGCATCTAATAGATGCGGCAATTTCGGGAGGCTACTGGCTGATATTTTTAGGCTGGGGGGCTCCCCATAACGTGGGGCTCCCCATCCTGAGAATAACAGCCTTCAGCCGTATGGCTTTATCTTGGCTGGTATCAAAATTGGGGGGGACCACAGGCTATGTTTTAATTAATTATTTATTTTACTGCACTACATAGACCCACCCACACAGAGAGAGAGACCGAAAGACCTGCGTTCTGTTTGTCAAAAAAGCGATTTATGGAGCTTTTTTTTAAATGATTTATTTATTTATTTTACTGCACTACATAGACCCACCCACCGGCAGCTGTGATTGGTTGCAGTGTGACAACTGTCACTCAGTGTGGGGGCACGTCTGAATGCAACCAATCATAGGCACCGGTGGGCGGGGCAAGTAGGGAATATGAGATGGAATAATGAGCCGCTGACATTTTCAAAAGCTGGAGAAGCTTCCAGAGCAGTGTGACAGCCGTGCAGCACTGTGCCGTTGATCAGTCAGTGATCGGTGAGTATGAGATAGGGGGGAGAGGGAAACACAGACAGACAGAGAGAGAGACCGAAAGACCTGCATTGTGTTTGTCAAAAAAGCGATTTGGCTTGAGAGCTGATCTGGCGACTACGTAAAAGCCGCGTGCTGCTCTGAGCATGTTATTCCAAGACGCTAAAAATGCAGTCACGCACCTTCTACAGGCTGTGCCCATACTGTTTCTTCCTTTTCCCATCCATTTTCAGTCATTTCCTCAGTCACCGCAGCTCGCCGTTAGGTCCAACATGAAATTATTCGGGTTTTCCATAGACTTTCATTGCCCATCAAATATTTGCGAATAGTCGAATAGTTCCGACCTATTCGTCGGATATTCGTCGAAGCGGATATTTTGGTATTTGATCATCCTTAGTTTTTTTTTTCTCTGCACCTCTCAATCACGGTAATGCCAATAGCAAAGATGGCTACAGCATTACTGTGATTGGCAAAGAATCCTAGCATGTTTAGTGGCTGAAAATCAGGCATCTAACATGCTGGAAGGGGTATCGAAACTCACGAGGTGAGGAATAAAATACTCGACAAGTAACGAATATCGCAAATACCTTATTATTTGTGCGACTAATATATAGTGGTGAGTATATTCACTCATCATTACGGCTGTTATAGTGAATGAAACTAACTTTATTTAAATATGTACTGTAGACAAATGACACACCAAAAATGTAGCTAAAAATGCAACAAAAACAGCAAAAGAAGCAGCAAAAGCTGATTTTTGGAAGCATCTTTTTTACTGCCAAGAGAGCAGGATTTGCTGCAAAAAAAACCAAAACAACAAAAAAGCATGGTGTGAACCGATCATAAGTGGGGGCTATATATACACATGTATCTACTGCCCAAGGACGATCACTTTCCTAATTCATACACCCACAGTTTACACCAAGGTACAGTTACCTACTGTAAGTAAATGCCTTACACTCTTCTCAAATTCATTTTTTTTTGTCATTCTGACAGGTTATAAAGGTGAAAATGGCCAGAAAGGAGAAAAAGGTGAAAACAGTGGTAAAGGAGAAAGAGAGGAAACTGTAACACAAGAAGTTCCAATTAGAGTCGTAGTCCCTTCTATAGTAAGAGGTAATATATTTTTTCTTAATGGGTTGATTTTAGGATTTGTTTACAGATGCATTATAGTATCGTTTTCTACAAGATTCATCTTTGATAGGATAAATACTATTATCATTACTCCTCAACATTGAATTTTCAATAACAATAAGGCAAAGTCATAGGATTTTGTAAATCTCAAGACGATAGACATGTTATAGATATGCTTCAATGAAAAATTAGAAACAACATTTTCTGAATATCTTGATTTATTGTCTGACTATTGTATGGGCTTGTATGGGCACAATGTGCAGGAATATGCGCACTTACAGTCATGGCCAAAAGTTTTGAGAATGACACCAAAATTATATTTTCACATGATCTGTTGCCCTCTGGTTTTTAATTGTGTTTGTCTGATGTTTACATCACATACAGAAATATAATTGCAATCATATTATGAGTACCAAAAGGTTATATTGACAGTTAGAATGAGTTAATGCAGCAAGTCAATATTTGCAGTGTTGACCCTTCTTCTTCAGGACCTCTGCAATTCTCCCTGGCATGCTCTCAATCAACTTCTGGACCAAATCCTGACTGATAGCTGTCCATTCTTGCATAAGCAATGCTTGCATTTTGCCAGAATTTGTTGGTTTTTGTTTGTCCACCCGTCTCTTGATGATTGCCCACAGGTTCTCAATGGGATTAAGATCTGGGGAGTTTCCAGGCCATGGACCCAAAATCTCAATGTTTTGTTCCATGAGCCATTTAGTGATCACCTTTGCTTTATGGCAAGGTGCTCCATCATGCTGGAAAAGGCATTGTTGGGCGCCAAACTGCTCTTGGACAGTTGGGAGAAGTTGCTCTTGGAGGACATTCTGGTACCATTCTTTATTCATGGCTGTGTTTTAGGCAAGACTGTGAGTGAGCTGATGCCCTTGGCTGAGAAGCAACCCCACACATGAATCGTTTCAGAATGCTTAACAGTTGGCATGAGACAAGACTGGTGGTATCGCTCACCTCTTCTTCTCCTAATAAGCTGTTTTCCAGATGTCCCAAACAATCGAAAAGGGGATTCATCTGAGAAAATGACTTTACCCCAGTCCTCAGAAGTCCACTCCCTGTACCTTTTGCAGAATATCAGTCGGTCCCTGATGTTTTTTCTGGAGAGAACTGGCTTCTTTGCTGCCCTCCTTGAAACCAGGCCTTGCTCAAAGAGTCTCCACCTCACAGTGCGTGCATAAGCACTCACACCAGCCTGCTGCCATTGCTGACCTAGCTCGGCACTGCTGGTAGTCTGATCCCGCAGCTGAAACAGTTTTAAGATACGGTCCTGGCGTTTGCTGGTCCTTCTTGGGCGCCCTGGAGCCTTTTTTGCAACAATGGAAGCTCTCTCCTTGAAGTTCTTGATGATGCGATGATGCGATAGATTGTTGACTAAGGTGCAATCTTTGTAGCTGCGATACTCTTCCCTGTTAGGCCATTTTTGAGCAGAGCAATGATGGCTGCACGTGTTTCTTTAGAGATAACGATGGTTAACTGAAGAGAAACAATGATACCAAGCAGCAGCCTCCTTTTAAAGTGTCCAGTGGTGTCATTCTTACTGAATCATGACTGATTGATCGCCAGCCCTGTCCTCATCAACACCCACACCTGTGTTAATGGAACAATCACTAAAACAATGTTAGCTGCTCCTTTCAAGGCAGGAATGCAATGATGTTGAAATGTGTTTTGGGGGTTAAAGTTCATTTTCTTAGCCAATATGGACTTTGCAAGTAATTGCTGTTAAGCTGATCACTCTTTATGACATTCTGGAGTATATGCAAATTGCCATTAGAAAAACTTAACCAGTAGACTTTGTAAAAATTAATATTTGTAGCATTCTCAAAACTTTTGGCCATGACTGTACACACCTTGACTACTGTCAGTGAGGTTATTGGTCATCTGCGGAAAGTTCTGCCATGCAGAAAGTGCTAGGGGAAATCATGGAGATCCACTGCTCACGGTTCCCTTTGCAATTGCTGAGAACTAACATTCCAATGTGCTAGACAGAAGACAGGACTGGAGACACTTCAGGCCATCAAAGCAAATTTATGCCTCATTTAGATGTCAGTGATTTTTCACTAACCCAAAAAAAGAAACTAGTGTCATCAGTGATTTTGCAAGTTTTTCATCCATGTGTCAGTTTTTACCGTTAGTGTTTTCATCAGTGATTTTCAAGTATGAAAAAATAACTGCAAAGCTTCTCCTATACACACTGTGTGCAGAATTATTAGGCAAATGATTATTTTGATCACATGATAATTTTTATACATGTTGTGCTACTCCAAGCTGTATAGGCTTGAGAGCCAACTACCAATTAAGTAAATCATATGACGTGTATCTCCGTAATAAGGAGGGGTGTGGTGTAATGACATCAACACCCTATATAAGGTGTGCTTAATTAATCCTTTCCTTTGGCAAAGGCTGATAGTGTGTTTTTTAGACAATAAATGGATATCTGGTGAAAGATTTGGAAAATTTTTCATTAAACCTTTAAGGTCATTATAATGCAGTGGAGACTCGTGAGCTGTCTTCCTCTTAAGCGGGCTTTACACGCTACGAGATCGCTACAGCGATCTTGTTGGGGTCACAGATTTTGTGACGCACATCCAGCCACTGTAGCAATCTCGTTGTGTGTGACTCCTAGGAGCGATTTTGGATTGTTGCAAAAACGTCTAAAATCGCTCCTCGTTGACATGGGGGTCCGCTCCCAATTATCGCTTCTGTCGCTTGGCCGAAGTTGTTCCTCGTCTCTGCGGCAGCACACATCGCTACGTGTGACGCCGCAGGAACGAGGAACCTCTCCTTACCTGCCACACGCCAGCAATGAGGAAGGAAGAAGGTGGGCGGGCTGTTCGTCCCGCTCATCTCCACGCCCTCCGCTCTGATTGGCCGGCCGCTTAGTGACATCGCGATGACGTCGCTGTGATGCCGAACATCCCTCCCCCTTGAGGGAGGGATTGTTTGGCAGTCACAGCGCCGACGCCGACCAGGTAAGTGCATGTGACGCTGCCGTAGCGATAATGTTCGCTGCGACAGCAATCACCAAATATCGGCATAACGATAGGGGCGGGTGCTATCACGCTCGCCATCGCTAGCATTGGCTAGCGATGTCGCAGCGTGTAAATCCACCCTTAGAATCAGTTTGAGGAACTGTTTGGTATAATGTCAGTCATGTAGTGCTGGCCCATCCTGGGTTGTGGCACATGTTTGCTGTCTGACTGCAACCAATCACAGCCACTGGTGGGCGAGTCTATATCGTACAGTAAAATAAATAAGAAAAATTTAAAAAACGACGTGCGGTCCCCCCTAATTTTGATACCCAGCCGAGATAAAGCCTCACAGCTGAGGGCTGTTATTCTCAGGCTGGGTAGCCCCCCAGCCTAAAACTATCAGCCAGCAGCCGCCTGGAATTGCCGCATCCATTAGATGCAACAGTCCCGGGACTTTACCTGACTCTCCACGATTACCCTGGTGCGCTGACAATCAGGGTAACAAAGAGTTAATGGCATCCCATAGCTGCCACTAAGCCCTAGGTTAGGGATGGCAGGCATCTATAAGACACCCCCCATTACTAATCTGTAAGTGAAAGTAAATAAACACAAACACCCAAAATATCCTTTATTTGAAATAAATGACAAAAAAATCACCCTCTTTCACCACTTTAATAATTCCCTAAACACCCCTCCAGATCCGATGTAATCCATAGGAGGTCCCTCGACACTTCCAGCACTGCTACATCTGCCGCTCACAGCGAGCGCCATGGAAGATAACTGCCCTCAGCAACTGAGGTGACTTGCACTATCAACGGTGATGTCACTCAGGTTAGCTGCAGCCACAGCTGGAGTCCTCCACCTGTGACAGCAAATCACCCGAGTGACTGAAGTGAGCCACACGATCAGCAGTGCCATCACTCAAGTGAGCCGCAGGTGGAGGACTCACCTAAGTGACGTCACCTCTGATCGCGCAGCTCACTTCAGTTATGGCCTGATTTGCGATCAGCCACTCGGGTGATTTGCAATCACAGGGAGAGGACTCCAGCTGCGGCTAACCTGGATGATGTCATCACTGATCATGGGACTCACTTCAGTTGCTGCGTGGAGCTCACAGCAGGCAGTCATTTTCTATGGTGCTCGCTGTGAGCATCAGATGTAGCAGTGTTGGAAGCGTCGTGGGACCTGTTGTGGATTACGTCAGACCTGGGGGTGCTTGGGGGGTTAATAAAGTGGTGAAAGAGGATGATTTTTTGTCTTTTATTTCAAATAAAGGATTTTATGGGTGTTGGCCCAGCACCAGAATAGCGCGTCTTGTGGATGCGCCACTTCTGGGGCGGCTATGGGCTGCTATTGTTAGGCTTGAAAAGGCCAAATAATGATGGGATCCCCTTTATTTTTCATAACTAGCCAAGGTACAGCAGACAGCTGAGGGTTGCTGCTGCTGTTCCTGTGCTGGATATGAAAAACAGGGGGTACCTCATGACATTTTTTTTTACCCCCCCCAAAAATTAAAAAAAACAGCTGGCCAAGCTAGCTGTCCCTCTGAGCTATTCTGGTATTTCTTTCTATCTATTCCATCTGTTCTTTATCTGTTCTTTTTTATTATCTATTCTATATTTTATTTATATCTATCTGTTCTAGCTATCTATCATGCTCTCTTATCATATTTTTTTCTCATTTAAAAAATGCATTAATAAAAACAAGTGTTTTTACAGTGTTTTTTGTCAAACACAGTGTTTATAATTGTCAAAGTCTGCCTGAGGGTGCAGTTTTGTTGTCAAACCAAAACTGCGGCATGCGCATATACCATTATATACCATTAAAGAGTAAATGAGTAAAGCCTGCTTTACACGTGTCGATATGTCGTGTGATCGCATTTGCGATCGCACCCGCCCCCATCGTTTGTGCGGCACGGGCAATTTGTTGCCTGTGTCGCACAAAGTCGGTAACCCCCTGTCACACGTACTTACCTTCCAAACGACCTCACTGTGGGCGGCGAACATCCTCTTCCTGAAAGGGGAGGGACGTTCAGCGTCACAGCGACGTCACACAGCGGCCGCCCAATAGAAGCGGAGGGGCAGAGATGAGTGGGACGTAAACATCCCGCTCACCTCCTTCCTTCCGCATTGCCGGCGGGACGCAGGTAAGCTGCAGTTCATCATTCCCGGGATATCACACGGAGCGATGTGTGCTGCCTCGGGAACAATGAACAACCGGCGCGCAGAAGGGCGTTCGATTTTTAGAAAATGATCAACGTGTCAACGAGCAACGATAAGGTGAGTATTTTTGCTCGATCACAGACGCTCGTAGGTGTCACACACTACGCTATATGTCAAACGATGCTGGATGTGCGTCACTTACAACGTGACCCCTGACGACATATCGCTAGATATATCGTAGCGTGTAACGTGCCCTTAAGGGCTCGCTTTCACCACTGCATTAATCAGACGAGTGTTATCAGATTTTTTGTTGGATAGCACTAGGACCAATGTTATTCAGGGTGGCAGTGCTTATCAACACTCACAGCATGCTGTAAATGGACACATATATAATGGATGAGAGTTAGCCATGCAAATCTGTGGCTGTGTGAAAGCCGAGTACAGTCCGATTTCTGTGGACTCACAACAAAAAAGATGGAGATATTTTGCTCTCCATTTTCTCCTCACAGTGTTCTTTCAATTTTCTCACTCGAGAGAATAGGATCACACTATGCTGACACTCTACCAAACTCTGATAAGACTGTCTAGCATAATCAACCTGATTCTGTCGGCTGAGAGAATTTACAGTCGTGTGATCATTGCCTATTAGTTGTCTTGTGGACAAATTCTCCCACCTGAGCTGTGGATTTCTGCAGCTTCTCCAAAGTGACCTCTTGGCTGCTTTTCTATTTAGTGATCTCCTTGCATGGGATGTTAGTTTAGGTGGACAGCCATGTCTTTTAGGTTTACAGTTGGGCCATACGCCTTCCATTTTTGGATGATGGATTGAACAATGCTCTGTGAGATGTTCTGAGCTTGAGCTATTTTTTTATTTTCTAACCCTACTTTATTTTTCTTCACAATCAATGACCTGTCTGGTGCGTTCTTTGGTTTTCTTCATGCTGTTTGATGCATAAAGTTCTTAAAAAAAACCTCTGAGGCTTTCACAGAACAGCTGTAGTTATACTGAGGATTTACTAATTATGTGACTTCTGGAGGCAATAGCTCACTCATCATTTTATTTATAGGTATCAGACTACAAGGGGCTAAATACATATGTACGTTATCAATTTCAGATTTATATTTTTAATATATTTAGAAAACCATGTCTAACATGGAAAAGGTTCACAGGATATTAATAGTTTTTCAAAGCTTTCTTCATGCTTATATGCTAGTAATATATGTGTATTTTTATCAACATTTAATAAAATGTATTATCTGGTGCACAGATTCATCTGTACGACTCGTCGGTGGGAGAAGGCCTAATGAAGGAAGAGTTGAAGTTTTTCACAATGGACAGTGGGGTACCATATGTGATGATCATTTTGACTCAATGGACGGTTATGTGGTGTGCAGGATGCTTGGATATAGAAGCTCTAGTTTGATTATCCCGAATAGGTTTGGTTCAGGTAATTATTTTATGTTGAGAATTTCTTTTTTTATTGTTTACTATTATATTATTGTTCTCAGATTGTACGCCAGACAGTAGAGATGAGCGGATCCATGGAAGTTCGGTTCAGCGGGTTCAGCTAGACTTTAGATAATGTTTGGTTTGGAACTCGGAATTGACTTGAACCCCAAAGGAAGTCAATAATTGGGTCGTTCGGGTTTCCACCCACATACAGGCAGTCATAAACAGAACACTTCTGGGGGAGAATAGGCAGGGTTTTTCAATTTTTTTTCTGTTGGGTGCACACTATATCCAAACATGCTGTTGTTAGCACCAGTGCGAGCAAATCAATCAGTGCCTGCAGCTCACACTGGGCCGAGCTCCAAGTTTACCCAAGCACAGCGTTGCTCGCTCCAGTGTTTGGAACGAACACCAAACACCAAGACTCTGGTGCGCTCATCTCTACCACAGAAAATTTCTATCAATGTATGATTTGTGCTTTATACAGTGGCATAACTAGAGTCAAAGGGCCCCAATGCTAAATTTGAACCTGGCCTAACCCCTCCCCCCACAATGTTAGAAAAATGTGTGGGCTCTTGTAATGTTATAAATCCTACAAAGACATACAAATTGCCCCCTCACCCCCTTCATAATGTATTAATGTCACCATCCTGTACTAATATCCCCCATCCTGGGCCCATTCTTGGTAAATGTGTCCCCTATCCTGGTATATATGTCCTGATCCTAGGCTCAAACTGGTATATATATATCCCCAATCCTGGTTATATGTCTCCTACCCTGATATACAAGTGTTTAAGTGTTTCTCAATAAATTAGAATATCATCAAAAAGTTAATTTATTTCAGTTATATAAAAAGAGAAACACATATATTATATAGAGTCATTACAAACGAGGGATCTATTTCAAGTATTTATTTCTGTTAATGTTGATGGTTATGGTTTACAGCCAATCAAAATTCAAATATCATTATCTCCGAAAATTAGAATAATTAACAGAAAACACCTGCATAAGCTTCCTAAGTTTGAAATGGTCCCTTAGGGCTCAATCAGACGACTGTTCCGTCTATCCTGTTCAGTTCTTGTATTTTTGCGGACCTACTGACAGGACCATCTTTTCAATGTCTTTTGTGTAGGATCGGATGGCACACAGAAGCAGTTCCATGTGCATCCGATCCTACAAAAAAGCACATCGGATGCTGCATGTCCGTTCCGTTATTATGGAACATGTCCTATTCTGTTCCGTAATAATGTGCCGCCCCTGCAGTGGTCGAACTGCTCAGATTCGGGATTGCTGCTGTGGCTCTAGAGTTTCCGGACCCGGGGGCTCGTGGCCACTCTGAATGTAAAAAGGGGGCTATTTACAGGGGATAATAGTTTGTGACGCCACCCGTGGTTCACGGTAAGGAAGTGCCGCCGTTGCCGGTGGGAGTCCCTGGGGGAGATGGAGTGAGGCAGGGAGATGACGTTCACTACACGGGTAGGGGATGCCCCAGGACTCTGGATGACTGTGGAGCGGGGATGCGCAGGGTCAGTCAGAATCAGGGGAGGACCATGTACTCACTTAGGCAGCATCGGTGATGGTGCGACCGCAAAGCAGACTCTGACAACAAGGTAAACCAAGTCTCTGGGTGCCGTTACCATCTTGGGGGAGCCCATCCAGGTATCCGTCCCCCTATCCGGGCCCCGCTCCCCTCCTTTTGGTAGTGGAGCTGTGCTCTCAAGGGCTCATGCGTGGGATTTCTGTGGGCTGCTTGGGTTGGAAAGCCCTATCCCCCTCGTTGCGCTAGTGCCTCTGATCTCTGAGCTGTCTGGGGACAGTCCATAAAGTCACTATCCTCCACAGGTTAATTGCCGGGTTGCCTGAAGCAACTCCACGACCTGGGGTCCTGTACCCCACCATGCTTTTGGTCTCGGACCAGTTATTAGGCTCGAGCTGCTGACTGTCCTCCAAGACTAGGTCTAGGCACCCAGCCTCAATACCCTGCGACCAGGTCTCCGACTCTCGGTCCCAAACCACCATCTGTGACCCAACCTTTCACTAACAGGGATCCACAAACTCCCTAGCCCCCTACTACTCGAGGGCTACCTCCTCTCACTTTGATCCCCTGGAGCCGACTACTCCACTTCTTCTCTCTATGCTCCCCTGGAGCCGACTGCTCTATCACCTCCCACCAGTCTGCCTGACCCCTAGGTGGGCGACTCTATTCCAGCTCAGCAGCCCACTGGTGTGCCTGACAGAGTGTGGTGTGAGGTGTGGTTGGGATTTTGGATGCTGATGGAGGCAGTACCACAGGTTGGGAACCCAGAACCATGAGAGTTTGAATACTGCACCAAAAATAGGAAGTGTAGTACCCTGCGATGCCCTGAATAGTCCAGGGGCGTCACAATAACGTTGCGTGACTCAATACAAGTCAATGGGTCTTCAAAATCCCCAGAAGTCGCACAGAAGCACTTCCGTGTGACATCCCTCAGGTGCCCAAGCAGTCTGTGTCCTGCTCCCACGCCAGCCCCGCACTGCAGTGTGTCAGTATCTGCCCGCACAGCAGTGTTAGCAGCTGCGGGGATGATGAGTGCCGACATTAGGAGGTTAGTAAAGTTCATTGCCTGCAGTGATGAAGTCCTTCATGTCTGATGTCAGCGCTCGTCACTGACTTCCATGCCCGACACAATCTCACATCAAGTCTCGCAGGCAGCTGAGAATGACTAGTGGTGACATCACGGGCTCTTACGATACTTCGCTTGTGAACACGGCGGACAATGGAAGTCAGTGACGAGCGCTGATGTCAGGAGTGCAGTGACGTTCATCACCCAGGTAATGTAGCTAGCTAACCTCCTGAAGTCAGCACTTGGCATCCCCTGCGGTGACCTGGGCTGACCCATTGATGTTAGCTCAGGTCTCTGCACTGCTCTCCTAGTCAATGGGGAAAATTCTGTTCTTCATTAACTGGGACAGTGAGTATCGTCATGGGATTATTGGATTATGCCGGACCCGGATTTGATTTTTCTTTTCAATAAATTGGTGAAAGAGGGAATGTGTTGGAGAGTGTTTTTTAATTTTTTATTACTGACTGGGTTAGTGATGTCGGGTATCTGATAGATGCTCCATGTTCCATGTACAGTGCCTACAAGTAGTATTCAACCCCCTGCAGATTTAGCAGGTTTGATAAGATGCAAATAAGTTAGAGCCTGCAAACTTCAAACAAGAGCAGGATTTATTAACAAATGCATAAATCTTACAAACCAACAAGTTATGTTGCTCAGTTAAATTTTAATACATTTTCAACATAAAAGTGTGGGTCAATTATTATTCAACCCCTAGGTTTAATATTTTGTGGAATAACCCTTGTTTGCAATTACAGCTAATAATCGTCTTTTATAAGACCTGATCAGGCCGGCACAGGTCTCTGGAGTTATCTTGGCCCACTCCTCCATGCAGATCTTCTCCAAGTTATCTAGGTTCTTTGGGTGTCTCATGTGGACTTTAATCTTGAGCTCCTTCCACAAGTTTTCAATTGGGTTAAGGTCAGGAGACTGACTAGGCCACTGCAACACCTTGATTTTTTCCCTCTTGAACCAGGCCTTGGTTTTCTTGGCTGTGTGCTTTGGGTTGTTGTCTTGTTGGAAGATGAAATGACGACCCATCTTAAGATCCTTGATGGAGGAGCGGAGGTTCTTGGCCAAAATCTCCAGGTAGGCCGTGTTATCCATCTTCCCATGGATGCGGACCAGATGGCCAGGCCCCTTGGCTGAGAAACAGCCCCACAGCATGATGCTCCCACCACCATGCTTGACTGTAGGGATGGTATTCTTGGGGTCGTATGCAGTGCCATCCAGTCTCCAAACGTCACGTGTGTGGTTGGCACCAAAGATCTCGATCTTGGTCTCATCAGACCAGAGAACCTTGAACCAGTCTGTCTCAGAGTCCTCCAAGTGATCATGAGCAAACTGTAGACGAGCCTTGACATGACGCTTTGAAAGTAAAGGTACCTTACGGGCTCGTCTGGAACGGACACCATTGCGGTGGAGTACGTTACTTATGGTATTGACTGAAACCAATGTCCCCACTGCCATGAGATCTTCCCGGAGCTCCTTCCTTGTTGTCCTTGGGTTAGCCTTGACTCTTCAGACAAGCCTGGCCTCGGCACGGGTGGAAACTTTCAAAGGCTGTCCAGGCCGTGGAAGGCTAACAGTAGTTCCATAAGCCTTCCACTTCCGGATGATGCTCCCAACAGTGGAGACAGGTAGGCCCAACTCCTTGGAAAGGGTTTTGTACCGCTTGCCAGCCTTGTGACCCTCCACGATCTTGTCTCTGATGGCCTTGGAATGCTCCTTTGTTTTTCCCTTGTTGACCAAGTATGAGTGCTGTTCACAAGTTTGGGGAGGGTCTTAATTAGTCAGAAAAGGCTGGAAAAAGAGATAATTAATCCAAATATGTGAAGCTCATTGTTCTTTGTGCCTGAAATACTTCTTAATACTTTAGGGGAACCAAACAGAATTCTTGTGGTTTGAGGGGTTGAATAATAAATGACCCTCTGAATAAACTTTTCACAATTTAAAAAAAAAATAAAAAAAGAAATAACATTCTTTTTTGCTGCAGTGCATTTCACACTTCCAGGCTGATCTACAGTCTAAATGTCACAATGCCAAGTTAATTCCGAATGTGTAAACCTGCTAAATCTGCAGGGGGTTGAATACTACTTGTAGGCACTGTATACCATCTCATACTCCGGCTCACTTTTTTTTTTTTTTTTTGTTTTTATCTGATAGATGCTGTGGCATCACAAAACCAGGGCTTGATGCCAGGTGACATTACACAGCTGGTATCAACCCCATATATCACCCCGTTTGCCACTGCACCAGGGCATTTGGGATAAGCCAGGTAAAGTCCCGACACTGTCGCATCTAATGGATTTGGGGGACTGCACACCATTTTTTTTTTAATTATTTATTTATTGTACTGTACGATGTAGACCCGCCCACCGGTGGTTATGATTGGTTTCAGTAAGACAGCTGTCACTCAGTGTGGGGGCGTGTCTGACTGCAACCAATCACAAACGCTGGTGAAGGGAAGCAGTGAATATGAAATGAGCCTAAGGAGCGGCCGGCTCGGTAAGAACAAAGAGCTGCCGTGGGAGCAGTGTGACAGCTATTCCGGTAATCGGTGAATATGTAGCGCTTGCTCCTACCCCTTTCCGCCGGATTCCTTTCCCCATAGACCTTATGTCGGGACCAGCATCTGGACAGATATACTGAACTGTATGTAACTCTCCTTCCATTTTTTGCGGTCCGCAAAAAAACAGAAGTCACACGGATGACACATGGACCGTATTTGGAGGAACGGGACAGATGCGGTTGTCACATGGATGCCACACGGATGCATCCATGGCAAAACAGGACCGTTTTTTGCAGACCGCAAAACCAGAATGGTCATGTGAATGTAGCCTAAAGCGGGCTTTACACGCTACCATATCGTTAATGAATTATCGTCGGGGTCTCGTTGTTTGTGACGCACATTCGGCATCATTAACGATATCGCAGCGTGTAACACTTATCTGCGACCTTAAATGATCGGAAAAGCAGCCAAAATCATTTGCCGCGGAGAGGTCGTCCTGAAACAAAAAATCGTTTTCTTCTCATTAGCGATGTTGTTCCTCGTTCCTGCAGCACCACACATCGTTGTGTGTGACACCGCAGGAGCGAGGAATATCTCCTTACCTACCTCCATCAGCAATGCGGAAGGAAGGAGGTGGGCGGGATGTTTATGTCCTGCTCATCTCCGCCCCTTCGCTTCTATTGGCCGCCTGCCGTGTCTCGTCGCTGTGACGCCGCACGACCCGCCGCATTAGGAAGGAGGCGGGTTGCCGGCCAGAGCGACGTCGCAGGGTAGGTAAGTCCGTGTGACGGGGGTAAGCGAGGTTGTACGACACGGGCAGCGATATGCCCTTGTCGCACAACCGACGGGGGCGGGTACGATCGCTTGCGATCTCGCTAGCGAGATTGCAGCGTGTAAAGCCCGCTTTAGTCTGGTTCTGTAGGCTAGACAATCATGGGGAACACTCCACAAGGAGGATAAGCCACAAAAGGTAACTGCTAAAGAAGCTGGCTGTTCACAAAGTGCTGTATCCAAGCGTATTAATGGAATGTTGAGTGGAAGGAAGAAATGTTGTAGAAAAAGGTGCAAAAGCAACCGGGATAACCACAGCCTTGAAAGGATTGTTCAGAAAAGGCCATTCAAAATTTTGGGGGAGATTCACAAGGAGTGGACTGATGCTGGAGTCAGTGCTTGTCGAGCCACCACACACAGACTTATCCAGGTAAAGCCTTTCATGACCAATAGACAATGCCAGAAGCATCTTACCAGGGCCAAAAGAACTGGACTGTTGCTCAGTGGTCCAAGGTGTTGTTTTCAGATAAAAGTAAATTTTGTATTTCATTTGGAAATCAAGGTCCCAGAGTCTGGAGGAAGAGTGGAGAGGCCACAATCCAAGCTGCTTGAAGTCTAGTGTGAAGTTTCCACAATCAGTGATGGAGCCATGTCATCTGGTGGTGATAACTTTATGATGATATTCTAATTTATTGAGATGCACTTGTATGTCCCCCATCCTGATTTATATTTTCCCATCCTAATATATTAGTCCCTTATCCTGGTATATATATGTCCTCCATCCTGGGCCCCTTCCTGATATATTTGTCCTCATCTTGGGCTCATCCTGGTATATATTTACCCATCATGGTATATACAGTTAGGTCCAGAAATATTTGGACAGTGACGCAAGTTTTGTTATTTTAGCTGTTTACAAAAACATGTTCAGAAATACAATTATATATATAATATGGGCTGAAAGTGCACACTCCCAGCTGCAATATGAGAGTTTTCACATCCAAATCGGAGAAAGGGTTTAGGAATCATAGCTCTGTAATGCATAGCCTCCTCTTTTTCAAGGGACCAAAAGTAATTGGACAAGGGACTCTAAGGGCTGCAATTAACTCTGAAGGCGTCTCCCTCGTTAACCTGTAATCAATGAAGTAGTTAAAAGGTCTGGGGTTGATTACAGGTGTGTGGTTTTGCATTTGGAAGCTGTTGCTGTGACCAGACAACATGCGGTCTAAGGAACTCTCAATTGAGGTGAAGCAGAACATCCTGAGGCTGAAAAAAAAGAAAAAATCCATCAGAAAGATAGCAGACATGCTTGGAGTAGCAAAATCAACAGTCGGGTACATTCTGAGAAAAAAGGAATTGACTGGTGAGCTTGGGAACTCAAAAAGGCCTGGGCGTCCACGGATGACAACAGTGGTGGATGATCGCCGCATACTTTCTTTGGTGAAGAAGAACCCGTTCACAACATCAACTGAAGTCCAGAACACTCTCAGTGAAGTAGGTGTATCTGTCTCTAAGTCATAAGTAAAGAGAAGACTCCATGAAAGTAAATACAAAGGGTTCACATCTAGATGCAAACCATTCATCAATTCCAAAAATAGACAGGCCAGAGTTAAATTTGCTGAAAAACACCTCATGAAGCCAGCTCAGTTCTGGAAAAGTATTCTATGGACAGATGAGACAAAGATCAACCTGTACCAGAATGATGGGAAGAAGAAAGTTTGGAGAAGAAAGGGAACGGCACATGATGCAAGGCACACCACATCCTCTGTAAAACATGGTGGAGGCAACGTGATGGCATGGGCATGCATGGCTTTCAATGGCACTGGGTCACTTGTGTTTATTGATGACATAACAGCAGACAAGAGTAGCCGGATGAATTCTGAAGTGTACCGGGATATACTTTCAGCCCAGATTCAGCCAAATGCCGCAAAGTTGATCGGACGGCGCTTCATAGTACAGATGGAACACAAAAACATTGAACCAAAGCACATCTCGCATCAAAAATCAACGCCACTCCATATGGCACATAAGCATAGAAAGAAGAAATGGAGCTTACAAGGCTATTAGTGTAAAATATCCAAAATTTTATTATACAAATTTCTTATTATATTAAAATGGTTTCAATCACTATAGAAAAAGTACATATGCGGTGCTAATAGAGAAAAAGGTGAATTACCACACATAAGTGGGAGAGCAAAAGTGATAAACACCCCAAGTAGACATAGTTACTAGCAAGGGCAAGGGTCAAAAATAAACATAAGTAGCTGGCTGATAACTATGGCGTCTCTGTCTTGGCAGGAAACGTAATTATATATAGCCAAATCAGCATAAATCCCTAAGGCAGGACAGAGGTTCCAAACATCAGACTAATCATAAAAAAAGTCAAAAAATGACCAACAAGTATGGCGCCTCCACCCTGACCGGGCACATGAAGTTGTGCAGCCAAATCGGCATAGGTCCGTTTAAACAGGGCAGGAGTCACCCAATAACAAGCCAGTCACATGAAAAAGACCCTAAGAACCCATAACTTACACATGATTAAGAAAGAGGGGTGAACAGCAGAGCGTCCCACGACAGTGCAAGGAGCCTTCCTACGCGCGTTTCGCACGGATTACATCTGTTGGCTTCATCAGGGAAGGTGTACGGCAACTGCCGTTCAAGGACCTTATGTAGGAAGTCACATGACTTCACTGGGCAGACCAAGACCTGGAAAATGTGTCCCAGCCAATCGGATCCTCGCCGACGCACACGCGCACCGCGCGCCCAACATCACACGCCCCTCAGCCGTCCAATGGGAGAGGGAGCCCGGAGCACAGCACACGTGCTCCAAGGCCACCCCCACCCAGCAAGGACGGCCAAGGGGCGGGCAAGGAAGGCGAGCGGCGCACATGGGTCACGGAGATCAGAGGGCGGGACACAGCTCCCAGCTAGAGTCCGTCAATCAGCCATCGGGTTGCCATGACGGCGCGCACGCCAAAGCACGGTGAGAGTCCGCACCACGTCCCCGGCAAATCCAGTGAGGGGGGACGCGACGGACCCCCGGGCCCAGGGGTCCGCAGCATCCACCCCCACCAAGAAGGACGCCGGGCAAGCAGCGGGGACAGAACACCGCGCAATGGGAGCGCGCACAGCAACCAGAGGGCGGGACAGACTAATAGCTGGAAATGAAAAATATGAACAATAAATAAGTATCCTTGCCATCCCATAAATAAGACCACAGAAATGAGATAACAATGGCATCAATCATATTACATAAAAACAAAGAACAGGAGAATTATTATAAAGAGATCTTCTTAAAGTGACAGTACGTCCATGTCATACGGGAATCATGTGCGAACAATTTTTCCAAAAATCGATGTCAGGTCCAAGTCCGACATGTAGACCACAATGGATAATGACTAGACAAGGTCCTATGAAGGCAAGAGAATTGAATTAAGAACACTGAAAATTAATGATGGGGCCAAAAAGAAACCAAATAAAAAATAATTAAAAATACCCTAAATTAAAAAGGAAAGGAATGGTGCAGTACATGACCAGAGCCACTCATAGAAACGGGGCGAAGTTTAGAGCCTCATTAAGGCCCTTTGGTGTGACTGTGTCCAAAATGGTAATCCATTTCAGTTCACGTTGGGCCAAAAGCTTTTTGACATTTCCCCCCCTAATCCCACAGTGAATCACGTCAACACCCCTGACCATGAAAGATTTAGGGTTGCATCCATGGACCAATTTAAAGTGGCGCGGTATAGTTTTTAATTCTGCCACATTGGTCGCTGTGGTTGCCGCCCGAATGTCCCTCACATGCTCTCTTACTCTTACTCTTAGTTCCCTTGACGTCATACCTATATAGATCTTATTACAATCACATGTTGCATAATAGATGACGTTGATGGTAGTACAAGAGATATGTTCTCTTATAGGGAAATTTTTTCTCCCATCACTAGTATGGAAAGAAGAGCAGCGAGAGACATTCGGGCAGGAAACACAGCGACCACAAGGAAAGCAACCTTTGATGGGTCCAGATGAGCCAAAAGGACTACTGGTCACTGGTGGTATGTAATGGCTTTTGACCAGGTAGTCCTTAAGATTTTTACATCGCCTGGCGGTCATCAAAGGTACAGGGGGCAGACGTGACTTCAAGGTGGGATCCGATTGAAGGATCGGCCAGAATTTAGTTAGAATTTCTCTCATCTCCTGCCATTTAACATTAAATGTTGAGATGAACCTTATATTTTCCACAGGCCGGATTTCACCTCTCCTCCCGTGAAGCAGATCATCCCTAGACACCGATCTTGCTCTCTGATAAGCTTGTTTCAGAGTGCGATTCCCATAACCTCTGTTTTTGAACCTCATCCTCAAATCATCTGCCTGTTGTTTAAAAACGTTGTCCTGAGAGCAGACTCGTCTCACCCTGAGATATTGACCAATTGGGATGGCGCGTACAGTGGAGTTGGTGTGGGCAGAGGTGGCATGGAGTAGGGAGTTTACAGACGTCGGTTTTCTATACACATCCGTCTGCAAAGCCCCAAACTCATCTGCAGTAATTTTAATATCCAAAAACTCAACTCCACTGTCGCTAAAACTATATGTCAATTTGATGTTATAATTATTTGTATTGAGCTGGTCCATGAAAGACTTGAGTTGAGAGATGGTACCCTGCCAGATGATCAGTAGATCATCAATGTATCTCACCCACATTGACACCATGTGGGCGGCCCATGCACCTCCGTCAACAAACAAACCCCTCTCCCAGAACCCGAGGAAGAGGTTTGCGTACGAAGGTGCACAGGCCGCGCCCATAGCGGTCCCCCGCCTCTGCAGATAGAATCTATCTTTAAAGACGAAGAAATTGTGGGTGAGTACATAGTCAAGAAGTTCCAGGACCAGCTCACAAATACGTCCATCCCAATTACTCATACCCAAGAAAAAAAGAGCTGCTCTCAGGCCATCGTCGTTGCTGATACACGTGTATAAAGACTCTATATCAGCCACCACCAAGAGGGTCCCTGGGTCCACATGGACCCCATCAAGTCTATTAAGAACCTCGGTCGTATCCCTAACGTAGGATGGAAGGGTCTCCACCAGGGGTTTTAGATAATAGTCAATAAACTGACAGATGGGACTACATAACCCCTCCATCCCTGAAACGATGGGCCGACCGGGTGGATTGATGGGGTCCTTGTGGACCTTTGGCAATAGGTAAAAAGTTGGAATTTTAGGATATTTTACAAATAACCCATCAAAGACCCTCTTGGTAATAATCCCTTGGTCTAAGGCATCATTGAGGATGAGGTACAATTGGGCAGAGAATGAGGTCAAAGGTGAGGAGTCCAATCTACTATATGTCTCTCTATCTCTCAGCTGCCTGTGGGCCTCCCTTTCATAGAGATCCACCGGCCAAACCACGACATTACCCCCCTTGTCTGCGGCCTTAAATATGACATCCTTCATATCGCCCAGTTCTCTCAAGGCTTTCCTTTGGACTGCAGTTAAATTGTCCCGTGATCGGCGAGTGGAGATGTCACGCAGATTTTCACTAACAAGGCGGGTAAAAATCTCCACCGCCGGGCACAGAGACAAGGGGGGGAAAGTCGCGGATCTAGGCCTCAAGGAGGTGGGAAACTCACCTGGCAGCTGAGATGGTAATTCTTCTGAGAGATCCTCCAAAATTTGTGTCGCACTCTGTCCCATAGCAAGATCGGTGTCTCCTGTCGATGATTTAGAGTGTAACTTATGAAGGATCAGCTTCCGGGAGAAGAGGTGAAGATCCTTCAAAGCTGTGAACAAATCAAAGGTGTTAGTGGGGGAAAATGTCAAACCCTTGCTCAACACCTGTAGTTGTGCCGTTGACAAAGTATATTTCGACAGGTTAATTACCTGGGGGCCTTCGCCCGAACCAATATCTTTAGGTCTGCCGGCACCCCTCTTTTTGGGTTGACGTAGTCTATTGTCCCAGGACATTTGGCTCTGATTACCCCTTCCGGATATAGTAGTACTGCCGGATAGACCGCTTTCTTCACCTGAAGTACAGGAGGAAATGGAGCCTGATCTTGATCCCCCAAAACGTGGGCGTTGATATGGTTTGAATCTATCACTACCCCTCCATTTGTACATCTTATTCTGACGTCTGTCATCCAAATCTCTCTGTAGTTTCCGGATCTTAGTATCTTGAACCTCTTTACTCAATTTCTCAATTTCCAAGTCAAGACCCTCATTAAACTTATTAATTGCTACTGTTGTCATGTTTTTTCCTATATCGGTCTGCAAGGAATTAATATCACCTTCTAAGGTAGCAAGGGTCTCCTTATTCAACCCAATTAAGAGTTGAAGAAATTGCTTGGAGCAGTCAGAAGCGGCCGTCTCCCATTTACTTTTAAACTCATCATTCTGAATGGGGAACGAGGGAAAGACTTGAACTCGTAGTCCCCTCGGAATTAAACCGAGTTCCACGTATCTCTCCAAAAAGGTACAATTAAGCCAAATCCTAGTTCGCTTCTTGAGTAGCTCCGTCATCTTATTGCACAAATCCCTAGTACATGCACCATTACTTTCCAAAACCCCTGTGGGTTCACCTTTTAGCACCTCGTTAATTTTATTAAGCCACGCCTCCTCGCGGGCTTTGAAGTTCATCATTGTCCGAGACTGTGCTGTGAATAACACAAAAAAGACCATGAGACACAAAAACATTGAACCAAAGCACATCTCGCATCAAAAATCAACGCCACTCCATATGGCACATAAGCATAGAAAGAAGAAATGGAGCTTACAAGGCTATTAGTGTAAAATATCCAAAATTTTATTATACAAATTTCTTATTATATTAAAATGGTTTCAATCACTATAGAAAAAGTACATATAGGTGGTGCTAATAGAGAAAAAGGTGAATTACCACACATAAGTGGGAGAGCAAAAGTGATAAACACCCCAAGTAGACATAGTTACTAGCAAGGGCAAGGGTTAAAAATAAACATAAGTAGCTGGCTGATAACTATGGCGTCTCTGTCTTGGCAGGAAACGTAATTATATATAGCCAAATCAGCATAAATCCCTAAGGCAGGACAGAGGTTCCAAACATCAGACTAATCATAAAAAAAGTCAAAAAATGACCAACAAGTATTTCGCCTCCACCCTGACCGGGCACATGAAGTTGTGCAGCCAAATCGGCATAGGTCCGTTTAAACAGGGCAGGAGTCACCCAATAACAAGCCAGTCACATGAAAAAGACCCTAAGAACCCATAACTTACACATGATTAAGAAAGAGGGGTGAACACCAGAGCGTCCCACGACAGTGCAAGGAGCCTTCCTACGCGCGTTTCGCACGGATTACATCTGTTGGCTTCATCAGGGAAGGTGTACGGCAACTGCCGTTCAAGGACCTTATGTAGGAAGTCACATGACTTCATTGGGCAGACCAAGACCTGGAAAATGTGTCCCAGCCAATCGGATCCCCGCCGACGCACACGCGCACCGCGCGCCCAACATCACACGCCCCTCAGCCGTCCAATGGGAGAGGGAGCCCGGAGCACAGCACACGTGCTCCAAGGCCACCCCCACCCAGCAAGGACGGCCAAGGGGCAGGCAAGGAAGGCGAGCGGCGCACATGGGTCACGGAGATCAGAGGGCGGGACACAGCTCCCAGCTAGAGTCCGTCAATCAGCCATCGGGTTGCCATGACGGCGCGCACGCCAAAGCACGGTGAGAGTCCGCACCACGTCCCCGGCAAATCCAGTGAGGGGGGACGCGACGGACCCCCGGGCCCAGGGGTCCGCAGCATCCACCCCCACCAAGAAGGACGCCGGGCAAGCAGCGGGGACAGAACACCGCGCGATGGGAGCGCGCACAGCAACCAGAGGGCGGGACAGACTAATAGCTGGAAATGAAAAATATGAACAATAAATAAGTATCCTTGCCATCCCATAAATAAGACCACAGAAATTAGATAACAATGGCATCAATCATATTACATAAAAACAAAGAACAGGAGAATTATTATAAAGAGATCTTCTTAAAGTGACAGTACGTCCATGTCATACGGGAATCATGTGCGAACAATTTTTCCAAAAATCGATGTCAGGTCCAAGTCCGACATGTAGACCACAATGGATAATGACTAGACAAGGTCCTATGAAGGCAAGAGAATTGAATTAAGAACACTGAAAATTAATGATGGGGCCAAAAAGAAACCAAATAAAAAATAATTAAAAAATACCCTAAATTAAAAAGGAAAGGAATGGTGCAGTACATGACCAGAGCCACTCATAGAAACGGGGCGAAGTTTAGAGCCTCACTAAGGCCCTTTGGTATGACTGTGTCCAAAATGGTAATCCATTTCAGTTCACGTTGGGCCAAAAGCTTTTTGACATTTCCCCCCCTAATCCCACAGTGAATCACGTCAACACCCCTGACCATGAAAGATTTAGGGTTGCATCCATGGACCAATTTAAAGTGGCGCGGTATAGTTTTTAATTCTGCCACATTGGTCGCTGTGGTTGCCGCCCGAATGTCCCTCACATGCTCTCTTACTCTTACTCTTAGTTCCCTTGACGTCATACCTATATAGATCTTATTACAATCACATGTTGCATAATAGATGACGTTGATGGTAGATCAAGAGATATGTTCTCTTATAGGGAAATTTTTTCTCCCATCACTAGTATGGAAAGAAGAGCAGCGAGAGACATTCGGGCAGGAAACACAGCGACCACAAGGAAAGCAACCTTTGATGGGTCCAGACGAGCCAAAAGGACTACTGGTCACTGGTGGTATGTAATGGCTTTTGACCAGGTAGTCCTTAAGATTTTTACATCGCCTGGTGGTCATCAAAGGTACAGGGGGCAGACGTGACTTCAAGGTGGGATCCGATTGAAGGATCGGCCAGAATTTAGTTAGAATTTCTCTCATCTCCTGCCATTTAACATTAAATGTTGAGATGAACCTTATATTTTCCACAGGCCGGATTTCACCTCTCCTCCCGTGAAGCAGATCATCCCTAGACACCGATCTTGCTCTCTGATAAGCTTGTTTCAGAGTGCGATTCCCATAACCTCTGTTTTTGAACCTCATCCTCAAATCATCTGCCTGTTGTTTAAAAACGTTGTCCTGAGAGCAGAGTCGTCTCACCCTGAGATATTGACCAATTGGGATGGCGCGTACAGTGGAGTTGGTATGGGCAGAGGTGGCATGGAGTAGGGAGTTTACAGACGTCGGTTTTCTATACACATCCGTCTGCAAAGCCCCAAACTCATCTGCAGTAATTTTAATATCCAAAAACTCAACTCCACTGTCGCTAAAACTATATGTCAATTTGATGTTATAATTATTTGTATTAAGCTGGTCCATGAAAGACTTGAGTTGAGAGATGGTACCCTGCCAGATGATCAGTAGATCATCAATGTATCTCACCGACATTGACACCATGGGGGCGGCCCATGCACCTCCGTCAACAAACAAACCCCTCTCCCAGAACCCGAGGAAGAGGTTTGCGTACGAAGGTGCACAGGCCGCGCCCATAGCGGTCCCCCGCCTCTGCAGATAGAATCTATCTTTAAAGACGAAGAAATTGTGGGTGAGTACATAGTCAAGAAGTTCCAGGACCAGCTCACAAATACGTCCATCCCAATTACTCATACCCAAGAAAAAACGAGCTGCTCTCAGGCCATCGTCGTGGCTGATACACGTGTATAAAGACTCTATATCAGCCACCACCAAGAGGGTCCCTGGGTCCACATGGACCCCATCAAGTCTATTAAGAACCTCGGTCGTATCCCTAACGTAGGATGGAAGGGTCTCCACCAGGGGTTTTAGATAATAGTCAATAAACTGACAGATGGGACTACATAACCCCTCCATCCCTGAAACGATGGGCCGACCGGGTGGATTGATGGGGTCCTTGTGGACCTTGGGCAATAGGTAAAAAGTTGGACACCTTTGACCTCATTCTCTGCCCAATTGTACCTCATCCTCAATGATGCCTTAGACCAAGGGATTATTACAAAGAGGGTCTTTGATGGGTTATTTGTAAAATATCCTAAAATTCCAACTTTTTATCGTTCATATTTTTCATTTCCAGCTATTAGTCTGTCCCGCCCTCTGGTTGCTGTGCGCGCTCCCATCGCGCGGTGTTCTGTCCCCGCTGCTTGCCCGGCGTCCTTCTTGGTGGGGGTGGATGCTGCGGACCCCTGGGCCCGGGGGTCCGTCGCGTCCCCCCTCACTGGATTTGCCGGGGACGTGGTGCGGACTCTCACCGTGCTTTGGCGTGCGCGCCGTCATGGCAACCCGATGGCTGATTGACGGACTCTAGCTGGGAGCTGTGTCCCGCCCTCTGATCTCCGTGACCCATGTGCGCCGCTCGCCTTCCTTGCCCGCCCCTTGGCCGTCCTTGCTGGGTGGGGGTGGCCTTGGAGCACGTGTGCTGTGCTCCGGGCTCCCTCTCTCATTGGACGGCTGAGGGGCATGTGATGTTGGGCGCGCGGTGCGCGTGTGCGTCGGCGGGGATCCGATTGGCTGGGACACATTTTCCAGGTCTTGGTCTGCCCAATGAAGTCATGTGACTTCCTACATAAGGTCCTTGAACGGCAGTTGCCGTACACCTTCCCTGATGAAGCCAACAGATGTAATCCGTGCGAAACGCGCGTAGGAAGGCTCCTTGCACTGTCGTGGGACGCTCTGGTGTTCACCCCTCTTTCTTAATCATGTGTAAGTTATGGGTTCTTAGGGTCTTTTTCATGTGACTGGCTTGTTATTGGGTGACTCCTGCCCTGTTTAAATGGACCTATGCCGATTTGGCTGCACAACTTCATGTGCCCGGTCAGGGTGGAGGCGCCATACTTGTTGGTCATTTTTTGACTTTTTTTATGATTAGTCTGATGTTTGGAACCTCTGTCCTGCCTTAGGGATTTATGCTGATTTGGCTATATATAATTACGTTTCCTGCCAAGACAGAGACGCCATAGTTATCAACCAGCTACTTATGTTTATTTTTGACCCTTGCCCTTGCTAGTAACTATGTCTACTTGGGGTGTTTATCACTTTTGCTCTCCCACTTATGTGTGGTAATTCACCTTTTTCTCTATTAGCACCGCATATGTACTTTTTCTATAGTGATTGAAACCATTTTAATATAATAAGAAATTTGTATAATAAAATTTTGGATATTTTACACTAATAGCCTTGTAAGCTCCATTTCTTCTTTCTATGCTTATAGTACAGATGGACAATGACCCCAAGCATACAGCCAAAGCTACCCAGGAGTTCATGAGTGCAAAAAAGTGGAACATTCTGCAATGGCCAAGTCAATCACCAGATCTTAACCCAATTGAGCATGCATTTCACTTGCTCAAATCCAGACTTAAGACGGAAAGACCCACAAACAAGCAAGACCTGAAGGCTGCGGCTGTAAAGGCCTGGCAAAGCATTAAGAAGGAGGAAACCCAGCGTTTGGTGATGTCCATGGGTTCCAGACTTAAGGCAGTGATTGCCTCCAAAGGATTCGCAACAAAATATTGAAAATAAAAATATTTTGTTTGGGTTTGGTTTATTTGTCCAATTACTTTTGACCTCCTAAAATGTGGAGTGTTTGTAAAGAAATGTGTACAATTCCTACAATTTCTATCAGATATTTTTGTTCAAACCTTCAAATTAAACGTTACAATCTGCACTTGAATTCTGTTGTAGAGATTTCATTTCAAATCCAATGTGGTGGCATGCAGAGCCCAACTCGCGAAAATTGTGTCACTGTCCAAATATTTCTGGACCTAACTGTATGTTCCCCATCCTGTTATATACATTCCCCATCCTGGTATATATGTCTTTATCCTGGACCCTTGACCCATCCTATTAAATATGTTCACATTATGATATATATGTACTTATCCTGGGCATCTTCCTGGTATACCTGTCTCTAATGCATAAAAAACCCCAACCTTTTACTCAATTTCCCCGCTACCACATCGTGCAGTGTCCTCCTCTGTAGCTTGTGTAGTGGCTAGCAACTGACATCAGTGTGTTTCCTACAGTACAGACCAAAGGTTTGGACACACCTTCTCATCTCTAGAACAACTATTAAGAGGAGACTTTGTGCAGCAGGCCTTCATGATAAAATAGCTGCTAGGAAACCACTGCTAAGGACAGACAACAAGCAGAAAAGACTTGTTTGGACTAAAGAACACAAGGAATGGACATTAGACCAGTGGAAATCTGTGCTTTGGTCTGATGAGTCCAAATTTGAGATCTTTGGATCCAACCACCGTGTCTTTGTAGAAAAGGTGAACGGATGGACTCTACATGCCTGGTTCCCACCGTAAAGCATGGAGGAGGAGGTGTGATGGTGTGGGGGTGCTTTTCTGCTGACTCTGTTGGGGATTTATTCAAAATTGAAGGCATACAGAACCAGCATGCCTACCACAGCATCTTGCAGCGGCATGCTATTCCATCCGGTTTGCGTTTAGTTGGACCATAATTTATTTTTCAACATGACAATGACTCCAAACACACCTCCAGGCTGTGTAAGGGCTATTTGACTAAGAAGGAGAGTGATGGGGTGCTACACTAGATGACCTGGTCTCCACAGTCACCAGACCTGAACCCAATCGAGATGATTTGGGGTGAGCTGGACCGCAGAGTGAAGGCAAAATGGACAAAAAGTGCTAAGCATCTCGGGGAACTCCTTCAAGACTGTTGGAAGACCATTTCCGGTGACTACTTCTTGAAGCTCATCAAGAGAATGCCAAGATTGTGCAATGCAGTAATCAAAGCAAAAAGTGGCTACTTTGAAGAACCCAGAATATAAGACATATTTTCAGTTGTTTCACACTTCTTTAAGTATTTCATTCCACATGTTTTAATTCATAGTTTTGATGCCTTCAATGTGAATCTACAATTTTTAGAGTCATGAAAATAAAGAAAACTCTTTGAATGAGGAGGTGTGTCCAAACTTTTGGTCTGTACTCTATGTCGACGCATGACGTCACTGTTATATTCCCAGTCACAGGCACGCCATGTCAGCTGCGGGCCTTTTTGGCAACATATATTGCAGTATAGGGACCTGACTGTTCTCTGAGCAGCAATGTATATCAGATGGATGTGCGTCTATGAATATATATATATATATATATATATATACACATATATACATATATATATATATATATATATATGTATATATATATATATGTATAAATATATATATATTGCAAAGCTGAAATAACTTAACCCCTTAATGACCGCAAGTGGTAAAATTACATCCTAGTGGTCATAGTGTTAATCTTCCCCAGCTGCTGCCGGTAACCGGGGAAGATTGGTGCACATCTAAGCTGATTTATGCAGCTGACATGTATGCCTGCCAGGCACGAACAGAATCGTTATCCGCCCGTGCCATTTAACCCCTTAACTGGCGCTGTCAATAAGTGACAGCGCCATTATAACTGTGATCATGCTGAAACTTTACTTACAGGCTGATACCAGAAGTCATGTGACGTGGTCACGTGACGTGGTCACATGGCGCCCGGTGGTTGTCATGGTAGCACTGGGTCATGTGATGACTCTTGTGCTCACATGACTAAGGTCCTGTAAACAAATAGCCGAATACTGGCTGTTACAAGAGATGACCATTTCTCACAGTCTGACAGTGCAGCTCTCATTGAGAGAAATGAATGAGCGATCAGACTGCTGATCATTATAGTCCCCTATGGGACCTAGTAAAATAAAAAAAAAGTTTAAAAAAAGTTTTAAAAATATTAAAAAAGTAAAAAAAACCCTAAAAGTTCAAATCACCCCCATTTGTTTGCCCCATTGAAAATTAAAGAGTTAAAAACATAAAAAATATACACACATTTGGTATTGCCACGTTCAGAAACCAAAATATAAAATCAATTAATCTGATTGGTAAATGGCGTAGCGGCAAAAAAATTCCAAACAAAATTAAGTTTTTTGGTCGCCACAAATTTTGTGCAAAATTCAATAACATGCGATCAAAACGTAGCATCTGCGCAAAAATGGTTCGGTTAAAAATATCAGCTTTAGACATAAAAAATAAGCCATCAACGAGCCATAGATCCCGAAAAATGAGAACGCTACGAGTCGCGGAAAATAGTGCAAAGCGTTCGCCACTTTTTTCAGACAAACTTCTGATTTTTTTTAACCTCTTAGATAAAAGTAAACTTATTCATGTTTGGTGTCAAAAACAATAGTGCAATTGCACGTTTTTTGCAATTTTTCCGCATTTGAAATTTTGTTGCTGTTTTCCAGTACACTATATGGTAAAACTCTTAACTTCATTTAAAACTACAGCTCATTCTGCAAAAAATGAGCCCTCACATGACCATATTGCCTGAAAAATAAAAAAGTTATGTCTCCCCGAAGAAGAATGGTGAACAAAAAATGGAAAGCGCAAAATCGGCAGTAGTGAAGGGGTTAAAGGGACTCTGTCAGCACAGAATAGTGACTGTTCAAACCAAGAACAGGCACACGGTCCATCATGGTGGGGACTAATCATTTTCATACACCTTCCCACCTGCCTGTTGTCCCTCAATTTCCACCCTCCTCTCTTCTTTGATGGATAGCTCAGTTTTCAAAGATACAGAGAAGGGTGGAGATAGATGGAAAACCAGCAGGTGGGAAGGTGTATGTAAAGAATTACCCCCGCCATGATGCACGAGCACCTGTACTTGGTATGAACAGTCATCCTGTGCTGGAACAGGGCCTTTAGAAAGGTGTCCCCTTCGAGAAAATTTTGGTCCTCAGGTGCAGAGTGTTGTAAGAAAACCAAACACTATTTTTTATTCACCCTTCATGAGTCTAGACCTGAGTCGCTGCCACTACTGTAGTCTGGTGTCTGGCATTAGCTTTTGCACTGACGTCAATCAGTGACCTTAGTGAGGGCCCTTCCATCTACATGGGCAGAGCCACTCAAGCTCACTGACTGACTTCCACACTGTCAGCATTAACTTTTCACTGTAGCCAGGGCTGTATTTTGCCTTCGTGCTGCCCTAGGCACTTTAAGTGGTTCTGATCCTTAGTGACAACGTAAAACTATGAGTTTTCGCACATGACATCTGTTTAAGGCAGATCTACTCTGTAAAACACTTGAAAAAGTATCAATGAGAAACGAAGAGCACTAACCCCCCCCCTCCAATGGGGATCACCACAGGCACATCAAAACATAGCATGAGTATAAAATATTCCCACCACACCGTCACCACTTATATACTGTGACTGTCACACTGCCCCTAATAAACTACACACTGCCCTCCCTTACAAATTATACCCACCACACTTTCCTCGATTATGAAATATGATCTGCACATTGCCCTCACATCATGCTGCTCCCTCCTCACAATGTCCCATCCATGCTGCTCCCTCCTCACAATGTCCCATGCATGCTGCTTCCTCCTCACAATATCCCATCCATGCTGCTCCCTCCTCACAATGTCCCATCCATGCTGCTCCCTCCTCACAATGTCCCATGCATGCTGCCCCCTCCTCACAATGTCCCATGCATGCTGCCCCTCCTCACAATGTCCCATGCATGCTGCCGCCCCTCCTCACAATGTCCCATGCATGCTGCCCCCTCCTCACAATGTCCCATGCATGCTGCTCCCTCCTCACAATGTCCCATGCATGCTGCCCCCTCCTCACAATGTCCCATGCATGCTGCCCCTCCTCACAATGTCCCATGCATGCTGCCGCCCCTCCTCACAATGTCCCATGCATGCTGCCCCCTCCTCACAATGTCCCATGTATGCTGCCCCTCTCTATGAGCTCCTAATGCTGCCTTCCTCTTTTCCATAATGACACCTCCATGCTGCCCCACTTATCATGCTAAAACCACCACACTAGCGCTTATGCTGAGACAACCCCCCCACACACACACTACCCCACTCTTGATATTGACTCTCCTACATTGCTCCACTCCATACTGAGCCCACACATGCTGCTCCTTCTCCATAATGAGCTCCCAATGCTGCCCCCCTTTCATTCTGAGTCCTTACACTCCCCATCCATCGATTTTGTCATTGCACTATCCCTCAACCCTTGTCCCTCGTCTCTAGCATTGTCCCCTCTCTCCCACTCCCCTGGCAGCAGCCTCTCTCCCCCCGCCTCCAGCAGCAGCCTCTCCCCCAACATCAGTCTCTTTCTCTCCAGCCTCCCCCAGCATCAGCCTCTCTCCCACCAGCGCCAGCCTCTCTTCCACCAGCCTCCCCCAGCGTCACCCTCTCTCCCACTAGCCTCCCCCAGCGTCAGCCTCTCTCCCACCAGCCTCCCCCAGCATCAGCCTCTCTCCCCCCAGCATCAGCCTCTCTCCCCCAGCCTCCCCATCATCTCTTCCCCAACCTCCCCCAGCATCAGCCTCCCCCAGCATCAGCCTCTCTCCCCCTAGCCTCCCCCAGCATCAGCCTCTTTCCCCCCAGCCTCCCCGAACATCAGCTTCTCTCGCCCCAGCCTCCCCCAGCATAAGCCTCTCTCCCCTCAGCCTACCCCAGCATCAGCCTCTCTCCCCCCAGCCTCCCCCCAGCATCAGCCTCTCTCCCCTAGCCTCCCCCAGCATCAGCCTCTCTCCCCCCGCCTCCCCCAGCATTAGCCTCTCTCCCCTCAGCATCAGCCTCTCCCCCCACAGCCTCCCCCAGCATCAGGCTCTCCCAGCATCAGCCTTTCTCCCACCAGCCTCCCCCAGCATCAGCCTCTCTCCCCCCAGCCTCCACAAACATCAGCCTCTCTCCCCCCAGACTCCCCCAGCATCAGGCTCTCCCAGCATCAGCCTCTCTCCCCCCAGCCTCCCCCAGCATCAGCCTCCCCAGCATCAGCCTCCCCCAGCATTAGCCTCTCCCAGCATCAGCCTCTACCATCATCATCCTCCCCCAGCATCAGCCTCTCTCCCCCCAGATTCCCCTAGAATCAGCCTCTCTCCCCTCAGTATCAGCCTCTCCACTCAATATCAGCCTCTCCACTCAATATCATCCTCTCTGCCCCCAGCCTCAGCCTTTCTCCCCCCAGTATCAGCCTCCCTCCTCCCAGTATCAGCCTCTCTCCCCCAGCCTCCACCAGTTTCAGCCTCTCCCCCAGCCTCCAGTCTATGCCTCCCACCCAATTCCCAAATATCAGACTCTCTCTCCCCCAGACTCCAGTATCAGCCTCTTTCCCACCAGCCTCCCCCAGAATCAGCCTCTCACTCCCCAGCCTCCCCCAGTATCAGCCTCTCTCTCTCCAGCCTCCCCCAGCATCAGCCTCTCTCCCCCCAGCCTCCCCCAACATCAGCTTCTCTCGCCCAAGCCTCCCCCAGCATAAGCCTCTCTCCCCTCAGCTTCCCCCAGCATCAGCCTCTTTCCCCCCAGCCTCCCCCAGCATCAACCACTCTCCCCTAGCCTCCCCCAGCATCAGCCTCTCTCCCCCCCGCCTCCCCCAGCATTAGCCTCTCTCCCCTCAGCATCAGCCTCTCCCCCTACAGGCTCTCCCAGCCTGAGGCTCTCCCAGCATCAGCCTTTCTCCCACCAGCCTCCCCCAGCATCAGCCTCTCTCCCCCCAGCCTCCACAAACATCAGCCTCTCTCCCCCCAGCGTCCCCCAGCATCAGGCTCTACCAGCATCAGCCTCTCTCCCCAGCATCAGCCTCTCTCCCCCCAGCCTCCCCCAGCATCAGTCTCTCTCCCCCCAGCCTCCCCCAGCATCAGCCTCCCCAGCATCAGCCTCCCCCAGCATCATCCTCCCCCAGCATCAGCCTCTCTCCCCCCAGCCTCCCCCAGCATCAGCCTCTCTACCCCCAGCCTCCCCCAGCATTAGCCTCTCCCATCATCATCCTCCCCCAGCATCAGCCTCTCCCAGCATCAGCCTCTCTCCCCCTAGATTCTCCTAGAATCAGCCTCTCTCCCCTCAGTATCAGCCTCTCTCCCCTCAGTATCAGCCTCTCCACCCAGTATCATCCTCTCTGCCCCCAGCCTCCCCCAGCCTCAGCCTTTCTCCCCCCAGTATCAGCCTCCCTCCTCCCAGTATCAGCCTCTTTCCCCCAGCCTCCACCAGTTTCAGCCTCTCCCCCAGCCTCCAGTCTCAGCCTCCCCCCCAATTCCCAAATATCAGCCTCTCTCTTCCCCAGACTCCAGTATCAGCCTCTTTCCCCCCAGCCTCCCCCAGAATCAGCCTCTCACTCCCCAGCCTCCCCCAGCATCAGCCTCTCTCTCTCCAGCATCAGCCTCTCTCCCCCCAGCCTCTACAACCATCAGCCTCTCTCCCCTAGCCTCCCCCAGCATCAGCCTCTCTCCCACCAGCCTCCCCAGCATCGGCCTCTCTCCCCCAGACTCCCCCAGAATCAGCCTCTCTTCCCCAGCCTCCCCCAGCATCAGCCTCTCTCCCCCCAGCCTCCTCCAGAATCAGCATCTCCCAGCATCAGCCTCTCCCCCCAGCATCAGTCTCTCTCCCCCCAGCTTCCCCTAGCATCAGCATCTCTCCCCCAGCCTCACCCAGTATCAGCCTCTCTCCCCCGACCGCATGCACAGATCTCCAGTCTGCATTAGAGACACCCCCACGCTCCTTATGAATCTTCAGCTCTGCGAGCACTTAACTGCTCCAGTGCCCGCCGCCATCTTCCTGGCTCACGTAAGTGTCCTCTTCTGACACTGGCTTCCATCGCGTCGTCCTCTGCAGCGTCCTGCTGTGAGATCTGCATGTGATGTCCACACAGCATTGGACGCAGCACAGAGGAAGGAGCTGATTGGCGTGTGCCTTTGACCCCGGAAGTGCAGGCGCCGGCAGTTCCGGGGTCAATGAGCTCCCTGTGCCCGGCGGCCGCAGTTTGTTGGCATTGGTGACTTAATTGACACGGACACAAATAAATGGAGGTGCGCCTCTCCCCCCCTCTCCCCTCCACAGAGGATTTAATCGATTGTCTAATGGAGGGGGAGAGGATGTGTAAAAAAAAAAAATTTTTTTTTTTTGCTGCCAGAAGGTGCCGCCCTCGCAACCTGCCACCCCAGGCACTGGACCACGGGTGCCTAGTGATAAATACGACCCTGACTGTAGCTGATACCGCTCACTGAGAGCAATGGCAAAGACTCAGCACTGGATGATGTTTCCTTTTTCCATAACAAACTGCATCGAGAGACCTAAATTTTTGGAAAGGGACAAAAGGAATTTACACCAGCTGTATATGAAGAATAAATGTCTGCCTAAATAAAAATATTTAAAACTATGGTACAATGTAATGATTTCAACTCGCAGCATGATGTTGTAGATAGGTATGCTTTACATGCATAGTGAAGATGATTTTTTTTAAGATAGAAAACAAAAAGTACCCTGTAAGTGTTTAACATAACCTTTAGCTGAATGCACATTACTATCCGTGAGTCATCTTCTATAACTACTTCTGGCTGCATCGATCGGTAGACCTTTCCTGCCTTGTTCTCTTCCAGGATCTTGTTTAAGTTATCGTATACGAGCATGATATACTGATAGGTCCAGACATATTTGGACAGTGAATGATTCTTTGTGATTTGGACTCTACATGCCGCTATTTTTTATTTTTTTTTTAAATTAAACAACTGAGATGCAATTTGATATGAAGACTTTCAGGCTTAATTAATGGGGTTGAACAAAGATATCCTGTGAACTGTTTAGGAATTGCAACAATTTTTCTACAAAGTCTCCTCTATTGTGGGGCTCAAAAGTAATTGCACAACTTTACTTTCTCATAAATAAAGTGTTAATGTTTAACACTTTGTAGAGAATCCTTTGCAGGTAATGACTGCCTGAAGTCTGGTAGCCAAGGACGTCACCAAACACTGGGTATACTCCTTTATGATGCTTAGCCAGGCTTTTACTATAGTTGATTGATTGTGGGTCTTTTTCTATTATGTTTTGTGTTAAGAATGTAAAATACTTGCTTGAAGGGGTTGATATCTGGTGATTGATTTGGCCATTGCAGAATATTCCACTTATTTGCCTTGAAAAACTCCTGGGTTGCTTTTCCGGTATGTTTTGGGTCATTGTCCATCTGTACGGTGAAGCGCCGTCCAATATACCTTGCTGCATTTGGTTGAATCTGAAGAGAAAGTACAGCCCTGGTTCTTCAGAATTCATCCAGCTGTTTCTGTCTTCAGTCACATCATCAATAAACACTAGTGACCCAGTGCCATTGGAGGCCATGCATCCCCATGCCATCACACTGCCTCCACCTTGTTTTACAGAGGATGATCTGTGTTTTCAATCATGATCCTTTCAAAGCCTTCCTTATACTTTCTTCTTTCCATCATTCTGGTACAGGTTTATATTGGTTTCATCTGTCCAAAGAATGCTTTTCCAGAACTGGGCTGGCTTTTATATATATATATATATATATATATATATATATATATATATATATATATATATTTATTTATTTATTTTTTATTTTTTTTTTCACCTTGTGGTGAACCCTCTCTGTTTGCTCTTGTGAAGTCTTCTCTTTATGGTAGACTTAAATACTGAAACAGCTACTTAACGGAGAGTGTTTTTCACTTGAGGGGATGTTGAAGGGGCTTTTCTTCACCATGTAAAGGATTCTGTGAACATCCCAAGCTCACCAGTGTACTCTTTTTTTGCAGAATGTATTATGTTATTGAATGGTCACTCCTAACATTTCTTCTATCTCTCTGATGAATTTCTTCTTTTGTTTTCAGCTAAATGATGGTCTGTTTCTATTTCATTGAGGACTCCTGTGATAGCATGCTGTGGGTTCACAGTAACTAATTATGATTCCAGGTTCATGAAAGAAGCAGATGGGTCCAGATACAAGGCTGGTGCTGTTCATGCCAGTTTTGATAAGGGGTCATACTGTAGTCTGAGTTTCCTGGTACATTGAAAGGAGCACACAAAATGAATCAGATGCATCTAAAAAATGGCGTGCGCCTCACCACAAATTTTACTGGTATAAATTACGCCACAGCTAGTCGTGAATTAGACATGTGGTGGCGCTCCACTCCATTCACACCTGCTATGGTGGATGAAATTGGTGTGAAAATGACAAAAGTCACCAATTTTGCAACTTGTCAAAGCAATTTACACCAATATTCTGGCATAATCAATTTGATGAATCAGGCCATGGTGTCTGGTACCCTTCTGCAATTCGCCACCCCCATGTCAGCTAACCAGGTATTCCCTTTGTAGAGCAGGGTCCAGCTCAGGTTCTTGCTACTGAATAACAAATGGCATGGGATTAACAAATCTAAATATAAAAAAGACCTGTTATTATACTCACCTAGGGGGCGGTACGGTCCAATGGGCATCACTGGTTTTAATCTGGCGGCGTCCTCCTTTCCTTGCTTCGTGTTGATGATGCATCCTACTTCATCCTCTTCACTATCAAACTCCTGCGCAGGCACACTTTTCTCTTCACTGCCAATTGGAGAGTATTGGAAAGTATTGGAAAGTATTGTAATGCCCATGCACACACGCTCTTTGACCTTTCCCTGAGCATACATATTACAGTACTTTGCTTTCCCACACATGTGCACTTCTCTTTAACCTGCCAAGCGTAAAGCAATGAGGGAGACAGTGTGGATGATGTAGGATGCGTCAACCAAATGAAGGAAGAAGGAGGATGGCGCTGGATCAAGATCTCTGATGCCCATCAGACTCATAGGTGAGTATAGTAAAAGGTAATTTTTCTTTTATGCAAAGCAACTTGGGGACATATATGCAGTATTCTAAAATGCTGTGTATAAGGGCGTACTTTATATGGGGAACACCTGGTGTAAGTTTCCTTTTATTTATGTATTTATTTATTCCCTGTGTTGTAATTTCTTTGCCTTAACTGAATAACTGTCTCTACTTACAGGATTTGGCAAAATATGGATGGATGACGTTGAGTGTCTTGGAATTGAACGCTCCATCAAAGACTGTAAATTCTCTGGCTGGGGGGTAACAGACTGCAGTCATAGAGAAGATGTCAGCATTGTATGCATTGAATAAACATATCCATCTTCTCCTTTAAATTAACATTTATTTACTGTTTTAGCCACTGATAAAGTTCCCAGTCAATGTATATATGAGAAGTAGAGATAGAGAGACTGATGCTAAGCTTTAATAACTTAGGCTGCCCATTACAACTCCATGTTGTACAATTTACTGCATCAATCTACTTTTAAACAGTTATAGAGAAATGGTACAACAATCAATATGTATTTGTATCTAAACTCATTCTAAAATTTCTAAAAGGAAAAAAGAAATAAATTGCTAGATTTGTGCATGTATGTTTCATGAGGAGCTCTGACTTATTGCTGAATTGTCACAAAACTATTGTATTAATGCTAATAATTCATGCTGCACAGATTTACCTTTGCATAATAGTCAATTTTGAATAAAAATGCCAATTCAAAATGATTTATTCCTAATGTTTCATTGCGGCTATTTTAAATGTTGGTTCATTCATATAATTTCATTAAGTACTTCTTGACCAAAATGCAATAAACATTTTTTTCACTTTTTAGAGCATTTACATTGTTTTGGAAGTTGTTGTTTATCTGTTTTGTAGAAAGTAATGATTCAAACCCCAAAAATGATTCAAAATTATTTTTTTATACTCTTTCAGCTTAAAACATACAGATCTTGCTATTTTAAACACTATTGGTATACATGCATTTTTTTTGTATTCTGTATATTATGTAAAAAAAATCATTATTGTAAAATTGTTTTACTTCTGCAGCTTGGATGCATTAAAATACATGAAAGTTCAATGCTTGGTATAAATACCGACAGCCACACTCCCTGTCATCTAAATCTCCAGCTTCTCCCGTCTGCTCCTACATGCCAATCTGAGCTCAATGGTGACAGTGACTGGTGTGGGGGCCAAACAAAAAGGCTGAAATTAATTCTTCTCAATATTAACATATTATTGTATATTAATATTAATTGTATCACTTAATATTGAGCAGCATTAAGCATGCTTACTGTCACGCTCCCCGGTGCCCGTGCCACGCTCCCAGGTGCCCGTGCCACGCTCCCCGGTTCTCCTGCCACGCTCCCCGGCTCCTCTGCCACGCTCCCCGGCTCCTCTGCCATGCTCCCCAGCTCCTCTGCCACGCTCCCCCGCTCCCGGACCTCGCTTCCCCACTCCCGTGCCACGCTCCCCGGTCCCCCACTCCTCAGCCTCCATGCTCCCTCACCTGCGTCCTCCAGGCAACCCGGTCCCGGCGCCCGTCTGCTGTTCTGAGCCGGCCCGGCACTCCTGCCTCCTGCACACCACATCCTGCTCTGGCTTCTGGCACCCGGGCCTCGCGCATGCGCATTAGGGCGCGCGCGCGGTCATTGACCTTTTCTTAAAGGGCCAGCGCCCTCCAACATGATATTGAAGATGCAGGTACAGGGTATATAGAGGGTTCCTTTCCAAGTGGGCGGGGCCTGTTCTTCGTGTTTGCTAAGCTATCACGCTATTCCCTTCATTAGCTGCGTGGAGGTGACAGGAGCGGCGGTGTCTTCTGCCGCTCTGGTCACCTTCATGCAGCAGAGCTGGAAGCGACGCTGGACCATCCTGGAGTACGCCGGACATGGAGGGCTTTTTCGGGCTTATCAAATTGGTGAACGAGGCAATTTGTTAGTGTTTTTTATTCTAATAAAGGATTGTTTGGGTGTGTGTGTTTATTTACTGTAATTTACAGATTAATCATGGAAGGTATCTCGGGGAGACGCCTGACATGATTAATCTAGGACTTATTGGCAGGTATGGGCTGCCAATAACTCCTTATTACCCCAATTTGCCAACGCACCAGGGCAAATCGAGAAGAGCCGGGTACAGTCCCAGAACTGTCGCATATAATATATGCGGCAATTCTGGGCGGCTGCTGACTGATATTGTTAGGCTGGGGGGGCTCCCCATAACGTGGGGCTCCCCATCCTGAGAATACCAGCCTTCAGCCGTATGGCTTTATCTGGCTGGTATTAAAATTGGGGGGGACCACACGCCGTTTTTTTTAATTATTTATTTATTTATTTAACTGCACAGTATAGACACGCCCACCGGCTGCTGTGATTGGGTGCAGTGAGACAGCTGTCACTCAGCTTGGGGGGCGTGTCTGACTGCAACCAATCTCAGGCGTCTGTGGGTGGGGAAAGCAGGGAATACGAGATTGATTAATGAGCGGCCGGCATATTCAAAATAATTGTTGCCGCATATTCTCTGCACAGCTGTTCCTCGCCGCACTGGTGATCGGGGAGCGGTAAGTATGAGAGAGGGCTGCTAACTTCAGTCACTCGGGGGAATAGCTGTCACTGGTGAATCCTTCACAGGTGACCGCTAATCAGTACGCGGCACACAGACAGAGCCGCGGCATGACAATGAAGTCGGGTGAAGTTCACCCGAGTTCATTCTCATCGCGCAACTCTGTCTGCTGTCAGCCGACATGTATCAACGACATTGTGCAACACACAAACGGACATTCCACACGGACATTCCACGTATACATACACGAGCATTTTACACACAAACACGGACATTTTACACGTACACACGGCTCGCATACGCCATCACACGGATGCCAGACGTACCGGAGAAACGCCCCCAAAAAAACGGAACACGGACCCGAAAAACGGATTGTATCATACGGACGTTTTTTTTTGCGTAAGTGTGTTTTAGGCCTGACGGGAATTACCGTCTTTGTGCAACACGGGCAACAAATTGATAAATCTTCCCGTGTAAAGCGGCCTTTAGCAAGAGAAGTTGGTTATTCCAAGTCTGTGATTTCGAGAATATTGGTTCTTTACATCATCACCAACTCTTTCAAGTCCCCCAAGAAGGATGGTCATGCTCGAAAGACAAATGCAAGAGAGGACTGGATAATGTAGGGATTTTCCATGGCTGATTGTTTCAACATTGCAGCTGGAATTGCTCGCCAGTTCAGCAATGAACAGGGTAAGGATCTGTCTCATCATACAGGGTCATGATGTTTAAGAGCATTTGGACTGTCAACCCGCTCTGCAGTGACCAAACCTCTCATTAGCAGAAAGAATTAAAAGGAGCATGTTCTGTGGACAGAGTAGAAGTGGCCCAAAGTTCATTTTAGTGATGAGAGCAAGTTTAATTTATTTAAGTCTGATGGGAAACATTTTCTTGGTTAACAAACTGGGGAAAAATTTAATCCAAAGTGTGTTACGAAGTCAGTGAAAGGTGGTGGAGGAAGTGTCATGGTTTTGGGAATGTTTTCTGCAGGAGTTGGATCTCTCATACAACTACATGGCAAAGTTAATACAAGTGTATATCAGAACCTTCTTCAACATCATGTGGTTCCTTACTTGCGCTCATCACTCAATCAGCCAGCAATTTTTATGCAGGACATTGCTCCCTGTCACACAGTAAAACAGGTAAGGCAGTTCCCTTAAACAGAAAACATTGAAACAATGAAATGGCCGGCCCAGAGTCCTGATCTAAACCCAACAGAAAAACTCTGGAAAATCCTTGGTGACAGTTATAGCCAAGAAACCCACAACAATCAAAGAACTGTGGAAGAAACTAGAAGATGAGTAGACCAAAATCACATCAGAGCAGTGTGAGAGACTAGTGATGTCCTGTGACCGTAGATGTGCTGCAGTAATTCAAAGCAAAGGCCTTTACACTTCCTACTTATTGGTGACTGTTGTTACCTTCAGAAAATGTAGTTATAATCTTTCTCTGTGCTACAGTCATTGCTGTTCTCTAATTATTATCATCACGTTTTGGGCAAAATAAACGGTTTATGTTGATAAACTTTGGATCTTTTGTAAAACACTATTCTAGTAGCATGGTGTACCCCTTAAGGCCCTGTCACACACAGAGATAAATCTTTGGCAGATCTGTGGTTGCAGTGAAATCATGTACATATTGTTCCATTTGTACACAGCCACAAACCTGGCACTGATTGTCCACAATTTCACTGCAACCACAGATCTACCACAGATCTACCACAGATCTGCCACAGATTTATCTCTGTGTGTGACAGGGCCGAAAAGCAAGTAATCATACATTGTTCTCTAATTTTGATCTCTAGTTTAGTTACATACATTACATAGATTGAAAAAAGACCTAGGTCCATGTAGGTCTGACATACTACTATATACAGTATCAGCCCTCACACAGCTTCTTATCTACAGTATTAGCCCCCACACAGCCCCTTACTTACCATATGAGCCCCCATATAGCCCATATATTCAATATCTCTAATCTCTTCAAACAGTATGATTCCTCACATAACCCCCTATATGCAGTATGAGCCCCCACATAGCCCCACTTTATATAAGATGTGTACCCCCACATAGCCTCTTATATACAGTGTTTGCTCCCACATAGCTCTTTACATACAGTATGAACTCTCTCATAGCCCCTTATATACAGACTGGGTCCCAACATAGCCCTGCTATATACAATGTGTGTTCCCACACAGCCCCTCGATATATAGTATGAGCCCCCACATGGCCCCCTATATACAGTATGAGCCTCCACATAGCTTCATAAATATAGCAAGAGTCCTCTCATAACTTCTTAAGTACATTATCAGCCTGCTATATACACTGATGAGCAAAAGGGTAACAATATTTTGAACTTTTGGATTTCAGGCTCCTTTCTCACCATCCACTACAGATTCCTACTAGCTCTATTTTATAAACAATCATCATGGCTATGTTATACATAAATTTGACTTGCAACTATTCAGCATATGATTAGTTATGCAGAGTCTTCTCATGTCAATGCAATGTAACTGTTTTACTTGTAAAAATCTAAATTTAAATTTTTATTATTTTTTTAAATTCATCTTTGGCTCTCAACCCTGCCTGAATCCTTCTTGGCATGCTTTTGATTTAAGCATATCTCAACCAAAATCTGATCGCAGGTCTCTTCATCACGTTCCCAATGTTGGTACAAACTGGTTTACTCACTTTGGGTATGTATACAGATGTAGCGCCGGTTCCAGTCCTGTTGTCACAACCCTGCACACCCCTGCTCCCAGGCCATGATCGGGGTGCCATTGTCCTCCCCTGCCCCCAGTACCCTGCACCCCGTTCCTGCCCCAGGGTGTTCCATGGCCTCCTCCTACTTCCAGGCCACTTCTGGGAGTGCACATATGGTGCATGCGGCCACGCCCAATTTCTTAAACAGCCAACATCTTATTACCCAGAAGTGATCCCTGAGGTCACCTATTATCCTAAAAGTATTTAAAACTGCCTCCTCTTAGGGGCGTTGCATGAGCAATGTTGCCTATCCTTAGTGGGTTGCTAGGTCTTAGGACCCATACCCGCTACTGTGCCTAGTACTGTGTTCTGTGTTCTAGTACCAGTTGCTTGCTACGCTAACCTGCTTGAATCCGCTACCTCCGTGCTGCCACATCCGAGTCTTCACATCCATGCTGCCACGTCTGAGTCTTCACATCCATGCTACCACATCTGACTACATCCTGGACATCAAAAACTCATTAGTCTGCCAGATCCAACTCCACTGGTCCTTGCTGTCATGCATTTAGGCTCCCTGGTGCTGTGCCTGACAATCCCTGTATAGGGATTAGCTCCGAGTTAGCTCCTCCAGAGAAGACTCGTGTACAGCCCAGTGGGTCCACTCCCGGGCACTCACCACCCCTTGGCAACTGTAACAGTTTGCTGAGGCCATGGACCCTATCGGGATCATGTCTACTCACCTGGCAGACATGCAGCAGGTGCTCATCTGCCAGACACTCCCCAGCTTGTCGAGAGGCAGAGGAACTTCCCACCAGCATGAAGTGCAGAATGTCCGAATACATGGTAACCGTGGACTCCCGTCTGTATGCCCTGCAGAATCCAGCACCTTCTGCTACCACTGACCCAGTAGAGCCGCCAGCATACCTGTCCAGATCTCGCTTGACCTCCCCACCCATGTATGGAGGAGATTCAAGACTATGCTGAGGAATCAGTGCTCCTAGCATTTCAAACTTTCACCTTTGAAACTGGCAACCGATCGCTCCAAAGTTTCGCACCCTATTCTCCAAACTCAGATGGAACAAGACATTGGTGGCCGCCTTCTGGGAAAGATTGTCCTGAAGAATTAAGGACAAACTGTGCAGCCAGGACGTGCCTTCAACCCAAGCAAATTCAGAAAACATTTTCTGTTAGTGGTGCTTAAGGACTGGAGTTAACTTAGAGAATACTGATTTAGACTGAACCAACAAGAAATCCAGCTTTCTAGATTGAAATTGAATACTATTTGCTAACTTGAGCTGCTGAAGCAGAATTATTACATATACCGTTTTCTACATAATACATGCATGTAATAAAAAAAAACCAAAAGTGTACATAGCTTTTAAAGGGAATATGTAGGCAGGATTGTTGAGGTGAGACTACAAAGGGTCTCTCAAGGTCTTACTGCTCTTTCAGATTATTTGTGATGTCATGTGTGCACACGAGAAAGGATAACAGACTCTAGATCGGTTTGTATTTTCGCTTCTTTTCGAAGGTCTGTGGTATGGTCAACTGAACGGAACGCTGGGACACCAAAGCGGATGTGGTCGTTGATGATTGAGTTTGGCCAACATCCAGTTGGGAGCAGGAGGCATCATCACCTGTTTCCTAGACCACAGTTTGTGAAGAATGCAGCACCGTGGAAGTGGCAGTTGTTTCACTCTGGAACTCAGGCTTTATTCCACTAGCTAACCGAGGATTTTAAAAAAATCAGTTTCCCCAGGAGGGAATGGTTCAAACACCATGTAGCACAGCATCAGAAGGTACTCCCAATAGCTCTCAACAGTTATTTTTTTAACAATTGGTAGGATTTGCAACAGGGCATAACATGCCAAGGAGTTTAATAAAATCAGTTCCCCAGGGGATAATGGTTCAGACACCATGGAGCACAGCATCATAAGGTACTCCCAATAAAGAACACAAATAGAGACTGCCTGACCAATTGTTCTAGATAGTGTAGCCTCAACAGTGATTGTGCCAGTGCATAATGTACAAAGGCTTCAAAAATATTGCCCTGGGTGATTGGGCCAAACAATTACATCGCTGCAGCATCATAACAAGTTAGATTACTCATGCAGTGTCATTAGATGATAGAAGACAAAATAGTCTTGAATGAGAAACAATAGAACTTATTTGAACTTAAGAAATACATTATTTTGGGGCTACACTTATTATTGGGTCTTGTTAACAGGCGGCCTGAGATACTCTGGGGCAATCTCTCTATGGTTCATTTTGACCATCGTCAAACTGTCTGCCCTTTTCGTGGATAGTCGTGTGTGACTATCTGTTATTATTGTTCCCGCTGACCTAAAAACACACTCAGACAACACACTCACAGCAGGGAAAGCTAGCGCTTCCAAAGAGTATAAGGCGCAGTCTGGCCAATTGTTGAGCTTGGAAACACAATAGTAAAGGGAACAGTAGATTCTGAAAGCATGCTGATTCTGTCACCTACATAGTCCCTCCCCATCTTACTTAACTGTTCACTCCTTGTCATAGTTCCCCCAACTGTTATCTGATTCGCAGTTGACAGTTTGTGGAAAATTGACCAGTTTTGGCACAGTAGTCCCCCAGCTGTGTTGCTCCTACTATGCGTAGCCCTCTCTTGTAATCCTGTTGCATGAGATAACACACTACCTCTAACGCAAGCATGATCTGAGGGTAATCGTTCATCAACTGCTCCACTACAGCCCTCTTGAATGCTTTCGTAGTACAATCCTTATTTGCCTCGACAAGTAGCAAAGCGAATTTGCCTATGTAGCGTGGGTCAAGGAAGGTACATAACCAGTATTTGTTGTCTGCCAAAATGTGGACTAACCGACAGTCATGAGAAAGGCAGTGTGACATGAACTATGCCATGTGTCCCAGACTCCGAACTGGAAACCTTTGTGTGTCACTGCTAAGAATATATTCTGTCTCCCTAAACCTCCTCTCCTCCTCAGTCTCTCTCTCCTCCTCCTGCTCCTCCTCAGGCCATCCATGCTGGACAGCCCTGAAGCTTGGGTTGTCAATCCCTTGGTTACCAACTTCTAAGCATTCCTGTTCTTCATCATCCTCCTCATCCTCATGATGCTGAGCAAAGGTGGCCTGAGCTTATTGGCCAAGGTTGTGCAGATTACTTGCAATCATTGTGAAGTCTGGATCCACAGACAACTCGTGTGCATGAACCCTTTGGTCAGTCAGACCATCCAGAGAGTGTTTCAATAAACATATCAGTGGAATGGTAATGCTGATAACAGCATCATCACTGCTCACATTGTTGGTACAGTAATCAAAATTCTCCAAGACCTGACAAATGTCTGCAATCCACACCCACTTGGAAGTACTTATGTCTGGCAGCTGCGTCTGACGGGCATGTTCCAGCTGGAATTGGGATACTGCCCTCTGCTGCTCATGGATCCTGGCCAACATATGATAGGTTGAATTCCGTCTCGTAGGTAGGTCACATATAAGTCTGTGACAAGGCAAGTGTAAGCACTGCTGCAGCACTGCCAGGCCAGCAAAAGAGGGAGATGACTTGCGGAAATGGGCGCTAATACGTCGTACCTTGGTAAGTAGGTCTGGTGTCCCAGGGTATTTCTTCAGAAAGTGCTGAACTACTAAATTTACAACGTGGGCCATACAAGGAACGTGTACAAGCTTTTCAAGCTTTAAAGCCGCCACCAGATTACGACCATTATCACACACTACCATCTCTGGACGGAGGTCCAATGGCTCAAGCCACTCATCTGTCTGCTCAGTTATTGCTTTCAAAAGCTCAGCTGCCATGTGCGATTTATCACCGATACAGATGAGCTTCAGTAAAGCGTGTTGCCGTTTAGCCGAGGCAGTGCTGCAGAGATCCCAGCTGGAGAATGATGTTGATGGTTGGACACCGGCAGATGTTGAGGAGGATGCACAGGAGCCAGATGAAGAGTAGGAAGTGGAGGGAGTTCTTGCTGTGTAGGAGGCTACTGAAACTGTGATTGAAGGGGGCCCCGCTATTCTGGGTGTGGGAACTTTCTCTGTACCAGCGGATACCAGGTTCACCCAGTGTGCCGTCAGTGAGATGTAGCATCCCTGTCCACTTCCGCTTGTCCATGTGTCTGTGGTTAAGTGGATCTTCCCTGTTATGGCATTGGTGAGAGCCCGTTTGATGTTTACGGACACGTGATTTTGGAGCACGGGGATGGCACAACGAGAAAAATAGTGTCAGCTAGGCACAGAGTACAGATGTTCTAACACTTACAAAAGGTTGCGGAAAGCCTCTGGTCCCACATGCCGATACGGCAACATCTCAAGGGCTATCAATCGTGCAATCTGTGCAGTTGTGGTTTCTGCCATTGGGTGCGTAACAGGATATTTTCGCTTCTTTTCGAAGGTCTGCGGTATGGACAACTGAACAGAACGCTGGGACACCGAAGCGAATTTGGTTGTTAATGATTGAGTTTGGCCAACATTAGGTTGAGAGAAGGAGGCATCAGCGGCACCTTCTTGCACACCAGTTTGGGAAGCAGGCAGCGACGGGGAAGTGGCAGAGTTTTGAGCCTGGAAATCGTGTTTTTCACCTAGAGCTGTCAACCACCTAGTGGTGTGTTTGGATAACATATGGTTTCTCATGCTGGAGGTGCCGAAGCTGTAAGTATTTCTGTCTTTTCTAAGCTTGGTCTGATAGATTTGACAAATGGCAACCGTTTGGTCCGAAGGACTCTTGGAAAAAAACTCTCACACAATCGCACCACGGATCATTGGACTCTGAGATGGCACAGGAGGTGCATGGACCCTTGGACTCTGAGATGCCACAGGTAGTGGTATGTGCACAGTTGATTTACTTCTGGCAGTGGTCAAAACCCTATGTCTTACAGCCTTTTTGCGGAATATGGGCACATGCTCCTCTGCACTGCTGATCTCGCAATCCATGTCACCTGTTATGATCCGGAACCATGGAAAACCACCATAAATCATTGGTAAAAGGTGACAAGAGCATTGGCAACTAATCTGGCCGCCATACCCTTACTAACCATCAACACTAGAAGTAGCCGAGGGGTGAACTAACATCCTGTGCACCGCGAACCCAGACGGAGAACTAGCTATCCTAAAGGAAGGAAGGATGAATAACTCTCTGCCTCAGAAAATAGATAAAGAATAGCAAGCCCCCCACATTCAAAGACTGCGGTGATATAGGAAAACACAATACACAGATAGATGATAGGATTAGCAAAAGGTGAGGCCCTACTGACTAAATAGGACAGGATAGGAAAGGGACTGATGGTGGCCAGAGAAAAATCCTGCAAAAACCCAAATTCCTGATAGTATAAAAAGGCCCTCAGATCACTAGATCTGAACTCCATCCTATATCAGGTGCTCTTGTCATACCAATCAACAGAAAGCAGGAACCATTATAAATTCAAGAAGCAACAAACACATGGACTAATAGGAGCAATACTCCAAACATAGCTGTAGGGAGCTTCTCAGCTAAGCAACTGAGAGGGAAGATCCCTACATGCAAATAAACTGACAACAACCACAGCAAATGACAAACTCAGAAAAGAGCCAAACGAACCAAACAACAACTAAAGAGCAAAGCACTCATCTGAGGTAGATGTGGTCTGGAGCAGGATGAAGCAGACTGGTGAGCAAGGAACAACTGATATCTGGCATAGCCTGCTATCAGATCAGGGTTTAAAGAGGCAGAGAGTTAGCAATGGAAACGCCCATAGCTCAACACACCTGGTCTCTGCCCAAACCATTCCTGGCCACAAGAGGGAGCCTCAAAGCAGCCAAAGCATAACTGACATTCACAACAGCCACCTGTCCATGTTGGATCAGTCATCTCATCATCAACCAGGTCGTCTTCAAATTCCTGAAGGTCAATATCTTCGGGAATGGAGGATTCAGGCTGACCAGAGGGCAACTGTGTCTCATCATCCTCCAACACTTCCACCTGATTGCCCAGCATGTCACGGTCAACAACATGGCTTTCTTCTGGCCTTAAGTGCTCAAAGATCTGTACATCACTGCACACTACGGCCTCACCTGCGTTGGTGGTGTTGCGCGGTGAGAGGCAAGAAAGGTCAAAGGGCCCCGTAAACAGTTCCTCAGAGTAACCTGCTTTGGTGTCATATGTTTCCTTAGAATACCGATGTTGTGAGATAGGAGGAACAGGCTGAGGATTCGATGGGCCAGCCTCTGGGCTACTCAAGTCTGTCTGTGTGGACCCTTGGGATTTGCTACTCGACAAGTAACTGGAGGCAATTTCTGCAAGTCAACTCGTAACCGGTTTGCACTGTTGATTGCGCCAGAGTGCTTTCCCATGTGGACAAGAAAATTGGGATAGGAAGGCAGCGGTAGATAAAGCAGGAACCTTTTTCTTTGGCTCGATCACACTGCTTGGGCGACCACCATTGTCCCTACCACCTCATCCAAAGCCCTTACTCCCTCTTTTTCCCATTTTTTTGTTTAATTATTTGAAGGTGAATACTGTAACGTGACCTTTTCTACAGACAGTGGAACAACACTGATGCAGGGTTGTTAAACTTGTGTTAATAGTTTCCCACGATATCTATTTCTGTAAGTCTAAAAACTGCAAGGTACCTTTATTGGACAAAGTACCACTGGAGGAGTCGACAAAGATGTTGTGAATGTCTTTCAGCCCCAAAAGAAAACAGGGTTTGACAAAACTTATTTTAATATTGTTTTTTGGCACTCAGACTGTGTTTTAGTAAGAGCAGGAAACTATGTAGGATCTGTAAGATAGGAAGACACCACCAGTGTGCTAGTTTGGTGCTATGAAGGTATTTTGCCTCAGGCACAAGTAGAGCCACTGACACCGAGTATTAATAAAAATTTGGTAACACTGAGACTGTGTTTTAATAAGAGCAAGTCGCTATCTAAGTTCTGTAAGATATAAAGCCCCCAAAATTATTCTAGGTTGCTGATAGGAAGGTACTGGCCTTCAGGCAGAAGTAGTGTCACTGACACCAAGTATTAATAAAAATTTGGTGACACTGACACTGTGTTTTAATATGAGCAAGCCACTATTTAAGTTCTGTAAGATATGAAGCCCCCAAAATTATGCTAGGTTGCTGATAGGAAGGTACTGGTCTTGAAGAAGAAATAGTGCCACTGACACAGAGTATTAATACAAATTTCGTAACACTGACACTGTGTGTTAATTGCAGCAGGCCACTATCTAAGTTCTGTAAGATATGAAGCCACCACCAGGATGCTATATGTTATGGCATTTGGCTTCAGGCAGAACTACAGGCTATGACAGCAATTTTATTTATTTTTTATTTTTTTAAAACTTACACTATATTTTTTTTAGCAGTAGTGTACTATGGAGTTTATGTACGCTATGAAGCCAACACAAGGACACAACTGAGCTGGTATGAACTGAGATGGTGGCTGACAGACACTACACTACACATGAACCCGTTGTTTTGACAATTTTGGGACTTTTTTTGCAAGTTGTAATACCTATTCCAAGTAGAACAGACACAACGGATGTAGCAATGCTGAGATTGTTGATTATTAGTAGCAGATGTCAGGACAGCTTTAAATCTCTCCCTGCCTGTGAATAAGCTCTCCCTATATCACACACTGCAGTAACAGACCGTATGCACCACTAATAAGAGGATTTTTATTTTTTTTGGGCGGTTTAAAACAGGAACGGCTCTCACCTAACTAAGCAATGCACTAACACTGTCCCTATACCGGGTTCTACGATGTACACAGCTGGTAGTAGCTAGTGGACACTGCGTTCAGCCCTTACAAGGACTATCTTGGATTTTGCAGCAGGAACGCTATCTCATAGAACGCACTGCACTGTCCCTATACTGTATATGGTTCTACGAGTTACACAGCTGCTAGCAGCTAGTGGACACTGTGTTCAGCCCTTTCAAGGACTATTATTAGTTTGCTGTATAAACGCTGCCCCGCACACAGTACAGTCTAGCTACCCCGACAGCTCAGGAATGAATGTGTGCACAAAATGGCAAAAAAAAGCCTTATATAGCCCCTATGAAGCTGTGCGGCAAAGCCAATCACAGTAAAACCACAACAAAGATGGCTGCGGCATTACTGTGAGGGCAAGCAATGTCAGATGTGTTCATTGGCTGGAAAAAGTGGCAAGGAAGGCAAAAATGAAAATTAAAGTATCGAAGCGAATACCATATTAGCCGTCAAATAGCGAATACCTTGAATACTCCATTATCAGTCGGATACCGAATAGTGGCGAATACATTCGCTCATCCCTATTAACCATCTTACCCAGTTCTGCTCTACCCATCCAGAGAGGGCATCAATACATCACTGTCTCCTGTACCGATAGTAGGGGAGAGAGTGGTTAAAATTTTGATTACCTCATGTTGTGTAAGCTGTTGCATATCCAGTGTAGAATCGACCAACATCTTGTTCCATCTATAGAAACAAAAACTAAAAATATGCATTAGATCATTCTTATAACTTTAACTCTGACCATGATACAGTTAGTGGTCATCTCTACTTTATGTGGTTGAAAATACTAAATAAATAAATAAATAAATAACATATAGGACAAGATTTTCCTGTTTCAGTTAACAGACATGTTTCATAGTAGTCCAGTAAATATAACTGTTGCGGGGGAGGGGCCACAATCCATTTTTATTAGTAAAAAGGGGGGATACTACCTAGGAAATTGGAGACAAACAGCTTTGGAACTTTTGCTCTCCATAATACACATCTCTGTTGGATCTATTTTTTAATTATTTCACAAATGGATATAATACCTTCTAACATCATTAGGGTAAGTCTTTTAAGATTTTTAGATTAGCTAACACTGTACAAAGATAAGTATTTACCTGCCTCTATTATTTTTTTTTTTTTTTAAAGATATAATGCTGCTGGAATTTTAAAACACCAATTGTTCAAAATTTTCACTTAATTATATCTGACTTATACTTATTGGATAGCTAAGTAAGCAAATATACTATGTTATACTTATTCAAATGTTTTAGTCGTTTATACTAGAAAACACCTCTTCCCCCCTAAAAATAAATAAAAAAAAAAAAGGGGTCGGGGTTTAGACTTTGGAGCAAAGAACTATTGAGAGAGGCCTGGCTAACCTGGGTGTATACTGGGAGTGTCTACATTATTATACACTTATTTGCTTTGCTATTGGCTACTATTCTATAAACTCCTACATTTATGCATGTTTCCTATGCAGGACAAAATAAGGGTCCACACTTCAGGGATTCAAAGTAACACATTTTGTACTTGCAAACTTTCTATTAGGGATGGGCGGATGTATCCGCCACTATTCGATATCCGACGGCTAATGGTGTATCCGAGACATCCGATAGCCGACGGCTAATTTGACATCTGCTCTGATACTTTCATTTTCATTTCTCACTTCCTGGCGCCTTTTTCAGCCAATGAACACATCTGACATTGCTTGCCCTCACAGTAACACCGCTGCCATCTTTGTTGTGGTGTTACTGTGATTGGCTTGGCCGCACAGGGTTATAGGGGCTATATAAGCCATCGGCCATTGTAATCAGTCGATCTCTCCCTCTCTCTTTCTTACTCACCGATCACGGGCGCAACGCTGCACGACTGTCACACTGTGGTGGGTTCTCCAGCTTTTGAAAATGCCGGCTGCACATTATTCCATCTCGTATTCCCTGCTTCCCCCGCCAACCAGCGCCTATGATTGGTTGCAGTCAGACACGCCCCCACACTGACTGACAGCTGTCTTACTGCAACAAATCACAGCCGCTGGTGGGCGAGTCTATATTGTGTGGTAAAATAAATAATTTAAAACAACGACTTGCGGTCCCCCCCAAATGATACCCAGCCAAGGTAAGCACACAGCAACGGGCTGGTATTCTCAGGCTGGGGAGAGCGAGGGCCATGGTTACGGCCCCCCTCCTGCAGCCGAGAATATCAGCCCACTGCTGCCCCAAGAATGTCGCATTTATTAGATGAGACAGTCCCAGCGTGTCACCGACCCTTCTCGATTGCCATGATGCGGTGGCGATCGAGGTAATAAGGAGTTAATGGCAGCCCATAGCTGCCATTAAGTCCAAGATTAGTAATGGCAGCGTCTATGACATGCCATCACTAATCTTTAAGTAAAGTAAATAAACACAACACCAAAAAATCCTTTATTTGAAATAAAGCACGAAAAAGCCCCTCTGTCACCACTTTATTAACCCCTCAAATATCCAGGTCTGGTGTAATCCACACTGATTCAGCGACGTCTGTGAGTGCTCAATGCAGCCTCATTCCATGAACGATGCTCCAGGGGTAACTCCAGGTCATTTTTCACGGTCGGTGATGTCAACACATTACCGCTCGTGAGACCTTCAGTGCTGCCGTAAAGCACAACTCAGAGTGACATCACTGACCGGCAGTGACCCTGCGAGAACTCAGATCCAAGCTCCCACAGGGTCACTGCTCCATCACACATACTGTTGGGGGGGGGAAACACATACATCATAAATAAAAGCTGTAATATCATCTATCTATCCATCTATCCCTCTATCTATCCATCTATCCATCCATCTATCCATCCATCTATCGATCTACAGTGCTGGCCAAAAGTATTGGCAACCCTGCAATTCTGTAAGATAATACTCAGTTTCTTCTTGAAAATGATTGCAATCACAAATTCTTTGGTATTATTATCTTCATTTAATTTGTCTTCAATGGAAAAAAAAATTGTCATAAAGCCAAATTGGATATAATTCCACACCAAACATAAAAAAGGGGGTGGACAAAAGTATTAGCACTGTTTGAAAAATCATGTGATGCTTCACTAATTTGTGTAATTAACAGCACCTGTAACTTACCTGTGGCACCTAACAGGTGTTGGCAATAACTAAATCACACTTGCAGCCAGTTGACATGGATTAAAGTTGACTCAAACTCTGTCCTGTATCCTTGTGTGTACCACATTGAGCATGGAGAAAAGAAAGAAGACCAAAGAACTGTCTAAGGACTTGAGAGTCCAAATTGTGAGGAAGCATGAGCAATCTCAAGGCTACAAGTCCATCGCCAAAGACCTGAAAGTTCCTGTGTCTATGGTGCACAGTGTCATCAAGAAATTTAAAGCCCATGGCACTGTGGCTAACCTCCTTAGATGTGGAAGGAAAAGAAACATTGCCAAGAAATTTCAACGCAAGATGGAGGATAAAGAACCTCGACTAACATTCAAACAAGTTCAAGCTGCCCTGCAGTCGGAGGGTACAACAGTGTCAACCCGTACTATCCGTTGGTGTCTGAATGAAAAGGGACTGTATGGTAGGATACCCAGGAAGACCCCACTTCTTACCACGAGACATAAAAAATCCAGGCTCGAGTTTGCCAAAACTTACCTGAGAAAGCCTAAAACGTTTTGGAAGAATGTTCTCTGGTCAGATGAGACAAAAGTAGAGCTTTTTGGGAAAAGCCATCAACATAGAGTTTACAGGGAAAAAAAAGAGGCATTCAAAGAAAAGAACACGGTCCCTACAGTCAAACATGGCGGAGGTTCCCTGATGTTTTGGGGTTGCTTTGCTGCCTCTGGCACTGGACTGCTTGACCGTGAGCATGGCATTATGCAGTCTGAAGACTTCCAACAAATTTTGCAGCATAATGTAGGGTCCAGTGTGAGAAAGCTGGGTCTTCCTCAGAGGTCATGGGTCTTCCAGCAGGACAATGACCCAAAACACACTTCAAATAGCACTAGAAAATGGTTTGATAGAAAGCACTGGAGACTACTAAAGTGGCCAGCAATGAGTCCAGACCTGAATCCCACAGAACACCTGTGGAGAGATCTCAAAATGGCAGTTTGGAGAAGGCACCCTTCAAATCTCAGGGACCTGGGAGTTTGGCAGTTTGCCAAAGAAGAATGGTTTAAAATTCCAGCAGAGCTTGTAAGAAACTCATTGATGGTTACCGGAAGCAGTTGTTCGCAGTTATTTTGGCTAAAGGTTGTCCAACCAAGTATTAGGCTAAAGGCTGCTTTACATGCTTCAATTTCTCGTGCGATCGCATTTGCGATCGCACACGCCCCCATCGTTTGTGCGATATGGGCAATTTGTTGCCCATGTCGCACAAAGTCGCAAACCGCGATGTCACTCAGCGGCCGGCCAATAGTAGCGGAGGGGCGGAGATGAGCGGGACGTAAACATCCCACCCACCTCCTTCCTTACGCATTGTCAGCGGGGCGCAGGTAAGCTGCACTTCATCGTTCCCGGGGTGTCACACGGAGCGATGTGTGCTGCCCCAGGAACAATGAACAACATCGCAGAGAAGGACGTGCGATTTTTAGAAAATGAGCGACGTGTCAATGAGCAACGATAAGGTGAGTATTTTTGCTCGTTAACAGACGCTCGTAGCTGTCACATGCTACGATACGTCAAACAGCGCTGGATGTGCGTCACTAACGACGTGACCCAACGACATATCATTTGATATTTCATAGCGTGTAAAGCCCGCTTAAGGGTGCCAATACTTTTGTCTGGCCCATTTTTGAAGTTTTGTGTGAAATGATCAATGATTTGATTTTTGTTTCATTCTCTTTTGTGTTTTTTCATTGCAAGCAAAATAAATGAAGATAATAATACCAAAGAATTTGTGATTGCAATAATTTTCAAGAAGAAACTGAGTATTATCTGACAGAATTGCAGGGGTGCCAATACTTTTGGCCAGCACTGTAGATAGACAGGCAGACCAATGTCAAACACAGATATAATGTCCCACCTCCCTGCATATTCTAAGCTGGCACTCTTTAGTGACTTTCATGTGGCACTAAAGGGTGCCTAGTAGTGATGAGCGAGTACTAAAAAGCTCGGGTGCTCGAGGCTCGGGCCGAGCATCCCAAGATACTCGTGTACTCGGCCCGAGCACCGAGCCCAATGTTATCCTATGGGAGACCCGAGTATTTTTGTGAAATGACCCCCGGCAGCATGTGGAAACCCTAAAAATGGCACAAAAGTCTCAGAAGAGTGCTCAAATGACATGGCAACAGCATGGGGAAGACCCCTTGAAGCATTTATCACTCAAAAGTCACAGCTGTGAACAATTTTGTCCGCGTTTTACGCCATTTTTACGGACTCACCAGAAAACCTTCCAAAGCGACACCAAAATGAATTTTCATGGCGGAAATGTTAAGGGCACATACCCAATAGTGAGATAGAGCTAATGTATGTTACTTTTTGAGATTAATACATGAAAGATTTTACGTAAAACATTGTGTGGCACTCCGATGTCCCTGAGAAGAGACGTACATAAAGGCCTCTGAGTCTAATGTGCCCATTTTGCAGGAAGTGGGTCTTTGTAGTATTTTCCTTTGCCAGGGCAGTCCAAAATTGTGAGGTTCACCAATGCCCCTGCATACAGACGTGCATGAGGGCCTGTAAACCTGAAGTGCCTATTGTAAGGAAGTGGGTCTATTGTAGTATAGCCCTTTGGCAGGGCAGCCAAAAATTGGGAGGCTCCACGTTGTCCCTGGATAGAGACGTGCATGATGGCCTGTAAACCTGAAGTGCCCATTGTAAGGAAGTGGGTCTATTGTAGTATAGCCCTTAGGCAGGGCAGCCAAAAATTGGGAGGCTCCACGTTGTCCCTGGATAGAGACGTACATGAGGGCCTGTAAACCTGAAGTGCCCATTGTAAGGAAGTGGGTCTATTGTAGTATAGCCCTTAGGCAGGGCAGCCAAAAATTGGGAGGCTCCACGTTGTCCCTGGATAGAGACGTGCATGATGGCCTGTAAACCTGAAGTGCCCATTGTAAGGAAGTGGGTCTATTGTAGTATAGCCCTTAGGCAGGGCAGCCAAAAATTGGGAGGCTCCACGTTGTCCCTGGATAGAGACATGCATGAGGGCCTGTAAACCTGAAGTGCCCATTGTAAGGAAGTGGGTCTATTGTAGTATAGCCCTTTGGCAGGGCAGCCAAAAATTGGGAGGCTCCACGTTGTCCCTGGATAGAGACGTGCATGATGGCCTGTAAACCTGAAGTGCCCATTGTAAGGAAGTGGGTCTATTGTAGTATAGCCCTTAGGCAGGGCAGCCAAAAATTGGGAGGCTCCACGTTGTCCCTGGATAGAGACCTGTTAGGTTCTTAGTGCCTCCGTGCTTGCATTTAAAAACCGCACGTGTGTGCCTGTTGGTGGCAGCTTTCCGCTGCACTTGTGTGCGTTTTGCAAAAACTTGGATATAACGCACAAGTCTAGTGAATACACATCAGCACAGCATTGCAAAATGCGCAAGGGCGTTGTCAACGAACAAGGAAGTGGACGTGATGGTGGTGCAGGCAGAGACCGAGGTCGTGTGCAAGCTCTAATTTCGCCACAACAAAGGGCCACATCTACTCGCTCGCACGTCCTGTCCCAAATTCTTGGGGACCGCAGCAGTACACCGCTCTTGAACCAAGACCAGTGTCAACAGGTTGTTAGTTGGATAGCGGATAATGCTTCCAGTCAGATTGGCACCACCACAAACACTCTGTCTTCCGCACGGTCAAGTGTCAGTAGCCGTGATACTGCACCGCACATTTCAGAACCTGATCCTCCTTCCTACCACCAGCCGAGTACACGTCCACGGACATTACTGATCCCACACTTGGACACTCGGAAGAGCTGTTCGTTCACGTTTCCATTCACACATTCTGGCCTCTCGCCAGCTCCTGTTGAAGTGGGCCATGACGAGATTGTATGTACAGATGCCCAAATATTTGAGCAGCCACGTTCTCACGAAGTTGGCAACGTGTCTCAACAAGGGGTGGACGATGATGAGACACAATTGTCAGGAAGTCAGGAGGAGCAGGGTGCGGAAGAGGAAGACGACGTGGTGGATGATCCAGTAACTGACCCAACCTGGCAGGAGGATATGCAGAGCGAGGACAGCAGTGCACAGGGGAAGGGAGGCGTAGCATCCCAACAGGCAGTAAGAAGCAGGGTGGTGGCCCCAGGCAGACGTCAGGCAACTGTTCCCCGGAACAACACGACACAAGGTGCCTGTACAAATGTTAGGTCTTCCCGAGTCTGGCAGTTTTTTAAGTTGGCTCCAGATGATTCTAAAAAGGCCATTTGCAACACCTGCCGTGCCAGCATCAGCAGGGGTACCAAAACTAGCAGCCTGACCACCACCAGCATGATCTGGCACATGTCAGCCAAGCACCCGACTTTGTGGGATGTACAACAGAGTCGAGGAGCAGTGCTTGCTGATGTCACTGCTACGTCTTCGCTTGTTGTGCATGCGAGCCAATCCCCTGTCCATGCTGCCCGCGAACAAGCCTCCTCCGGCCCTGCATCTGCAGTTGCCCACGCAGAAATAACACCATCATCAAGCACGTCCTTGTCCCAGCGCAGCGTTCAGTTATCCATTCAGCAAACCTTTGAACGCAGGTGCAAATACACTGCCAACGCCCCAAATGCCACACTTCTAAATGCTAACATTTCGCGACTGCTTGCGCTGGAAATGTTGCCTTTTAGGCTGGTTGAGACAGAAGCATTCCGCGACCTGATGGTGGCAGCTGTCCCACGTTACTCGGTCCCCAGCCCGGCCAGCCGCCACTATTTCTCCCGGTGTGCCGTCCCCGCATTGCATAACCACGTGTCACAAAACATCACACGTGCCCTGAACAACGCTGTTTCAGCCAAAGTCCACCTAACCACAGACACGTGGACAAGTGCATGTGGGCAAGGCCGCTACATCTCGTTGACGTCACACTGGGTTAATATTGTGGAAGCTGGGACCCAGTCTGAGCGACGGACGGAACACGTCCTTCACACACCAAGTTTTGCAGGCCCTACCTAAGTCAGGATTTCACCCACACTCTACAGCTCCGGAATGTCATGCTCCTCAGCCTCCTCCTCCTCCTGCGCATCCTCATCCACTTTACCCTCCACACCAGTCCCAAGCTGGAAGTGTCGCGGGCGGAGGAGGGGACGCTGCGCTCTCCCACTGCTCGGGTCTGGCTGCCGCTGCTCTACGGCTGCTGCTGCTCGGTGGCTCGAGCGATGGCCGGATCCCGGGGACTCGAGCGGCGCTCATCGCCCGTGAGTGAAAAGGGGTCGTTTGGGTTTTGGGGATATTGTCCGTGACACCACCCACGGTTGTGGTGATTGTGTGGACACCACCGCTGCTCTGGACGGGGATCCCGGGAGCCTGTGACAGGGAGCAGCTTTGTTGTTATTTCTCCCCTCCGTGGGTAGGGGGGTTGGTTGTCCCGGGGCCCGGTGATGGGGTAGAGATGGATGACAGGCGGGTTGCGGGGCCTGATGAGGTGCAGGGTCGCAGGGGCAGCGCTGTGCCGCACGGCACGGAGGTACTCACTCAGCCCAATGATGATGACACAGTTCACGGTAAAACAAGTGGCTGGATGGACGGGTCCCTCGGACGGCTGCGGTTGTTCCTCTCTGCAGGTTAGTGATGACTGTCTCTCCCTGCATCTAAGTTCAGTGTTGGTAGTGATGGTTTCCCACCGGTAACCCGCTCCCCGACCTGGATATGGGCCGGAGGAGCCCCTTTTGCCCACAGGCGCTGGCCCTGGGAGACGGTTTCCCTTGGCGGTGGCGGTGTCTCCCCTTCACGGTTGGACGGTTGCCTTCTATCGTGACTTGGCTGTTTGGAAACCCTGAGGTCCCCTTCACTAACGGATTTGGCAAATTCACGGCGACACCAAGCCTTGCCGGGATCCGAAAGGCCCCTGCCAATGGTGCTGGCTTCTCTTTGTACACCGGTCCGGTACGGCCAGGTCACCACCCGTCCACGGTCCTTACGGCAGGCTCCAATCAGCCTCCACTGCAGACGGTCACCACATCCTGCCAACCTTGCTGTCCTGTCCGGGCCACACACCCGGACCAACTTCAGGCTCTTTGCTGTCACTTTTCTCCTCTCTACTACTTTCCTCCTTCCACTTCCTTAGCTTAACTCTCACTGCCTGTGTTTTCCCTCCTCCTTGGTGGGTGGAGACCAACCGCCTGGCTCCACCCCCTGGTGTGGACAACAGCCCCTGGGGAAGGCAACAAGGATTTTGTGTTTTGACTATGATATGCCTGCAGGGAGTGTGGGGTGTGTAAGTGTTGTGCTCTGTGGCCCCTGGCTTGTCCAGGGCGACACAGAAGCACTGCAGCACTGCCTCGGCGAAGCGGCAACAGGCTGTGCTGAACCTAATCTGCATAGGTGACAAACCCCACAATGCAGAAGAGGTGTGGACAGCTCTGAAACAGCAGGCAGATCACTGGCTCACACCTCTGAACCTAAAGCCAGGAAAGGTTGTGTGTGACAATGGCCGGAACCTGGTGGCGGCTTTGAGGCGAGGCCAGCTGACACATGTTCCATGCGTGGCCCATGTGCTCAACCTCGTGGTTCAGCGGTTTCTAAAGTCATACCCAGAGCTGTCTGATCTGCTGGTAAACGTTCGCCGCCTGTCTGCACATTTTCGAAAGTCACCTACTGCTTCAGCCGGCCTTGCCGGCTTTCAGCGCCATTTGCATCTTCCGGCTCACAGACTGGTGTGTGATGTCCCCACGCGTTGGAATTCAACTCTGCACATGTTGGTCAGGATATGTGAGCAGAAGAGGGCAGTTGTTGAGTACCTGCATCACCTAAGCCATAGGGAAATGGGTCAAACTCCACACATAACACCTGAGGAGTGGAGATGGATGTCCGACCTATGTACCATCCGCCAAAACTTTGAGGACTCCACCAAGATGGTGAGCGGCGATGACGACATTATTAGCGTCACCATACCGCTTCTCTGCCTTCTAAAATGGTCTCTGCTCAAAAAACAACCATGATGCATTGCAGGCGGAGCGCGATGAGTTTGAGCAAGAAACAGTAGTGGGTGTGGGTGATAACACACAGCCCAGCCTCGTCTCATCACAACGTGCAGTGGAGGACTATGACGAGGAGGAGGATGAAGACATGGAGCAACTCTCTGGCCAAATTGAGGATATGACATGCAGTCATATCCTCGGTTCAGCGTGGCTGGCCAGAGGACAGGGTAGATGATGAGGAGGAGGAGGAGGACAGCATGTTCAGTCATCGTGTTGGTCAGGATACTGAAGTGATGGCTGTTAAGAGTCTGGCACACATGGCTGACTTTATGGTAAGCTGCCTGTCTCGTGACCCTCGCGTTAAGAACATCTTGGCCGACAATCATTACTGGTTGGTAACACTGTTAGACCCACGCTAAAAGGAGAACTTTATGTCTCTTATTCCCAAGGCGGAGAGGTCAGGCAAAATGCAGCAGTTCCAGAAGGCCATAGTCACGGAAGTAGGCAAAGCATTCCCCTCACAAAACGCTAGCGGCATAGGTCAGGAATCAGTGGACAACCAAGGCGTACAGCCGAGAGGGGCACAAGTCCAATCCGCCAGAGGTAGGGGAACAGTCTTTAAGATGTGGGACAGTTTTCTCAGCCCCTCACATACCACAGCCCCTGAGGTGCGGGGTAGTGCCACAAGAAATCCTAAGTTTGCCCAGATGCTCAAGGAGTACCTTGCAGATCAAACAACTGTACTCCGACATTCCTCTGTGCCTTACAATTAATGGGTATCCAAGCTGGACACGTGGCATGAATTGGCTCTCTACGCCTTGGAAGTCCTGGCCTGCCCTGCCGCTAGCGTTTTGTCAGAGCGTGTTTTTAGTGCCGCAGGTGGAATCATTACAGATAAACGCACCTGCCTGTCTACTGTAAATGCTGACAGGCTGACTCTGATCAAGATGAACAAGGGTTGGATTGGGCCAGACTTCACCACACCACCAGCAAATGACAGCGGAATTTAAAGTTTGTAACGGGAATTTGCCATGTACCTCCACTCACCCATGGTAACACACTTCTGGACTTTGGCTAATCGCTGGACTGCTCCTCCTTCTCCTCATGCGCCATCATGATGACCGTTACAATAGTTAGGCCGTTGTTTCAGGTATACCCCCAGTGGTAAATTTTTTCGCCCATTCTTTCAGAATAGGCATTACAACGACAGGAGACCCGCTCCTTTGCAATGGGAACAATGTTTTGAGGCCCTCATGCACATCTCTATCCAGGGACAATACTACTGTACTCCGACCTGGCTATACCCTGCCTGCCTGTATACAACTAGAATAGTCCTGAGAAGGACTTCTGGTCACACTGTTTGCAGCCCTGCTCTGGAACTTACTATAAAGGGCCGCAAACCTTTCCCTGAAGCAGCGACCCTCTCCCTGCACTGACTGTCTGGATGGCTGTGAGCAGAGCACAGCGCGCCCGCCGGTATAAAGGCTCGGTCACGCTGTGCGGGCCGGCCAATCACTGCAATTCCACAACTAACAGGGCTGTGGCATTGCAGTGGTCTGCCAGCCAATCCCTGCATGAGGGCTGGCTCTCAAAAGAGCATCAACATGCAGGGATGAAGACCACGAGTATCGCGAGATTACTCGGTCCCCGCCGAGTAGCCCGAGTACAGTGATACTCGTGCGAGTACCGAGTAGTAACAAGCATACTCGCTCATCACTAGTGCCTAGCCTTGTATTTAGCCAAAAAAAAATAATTAAAAAAAAGCAATGTGGGGTCCCTCCCATTTTTGATGGCCAGCTAGGGTAAAGCAGATAGCTGCAGCCTGTAGACCACAGCTGGCAGCTTTACCTTGGTTGGGGATCCAATTTGGAGGGCCCACAGGCTTTTTTTTATAATTATTTATAAATAAATACCATAATAAAAAAAAATGGGGTTCCCCCCAAATTGGTTCACCAGCCGAGGTAAAGCTTACAGCTGTGGTCTGGTGTTCTCAGGGTGGGAAGGTCCATAGTTATTGGCCCTTTCCAGCCTAAAAATAGCAGGCCGCAGCCACCCCAAAAGTGGCGCATCCATTAAATGCGCCAATCCTGGCACTTCACCACAGCTCATTCCGTGCCCTGGTGCGGTGGTAAACGGGGTAATAAATGGGGTTGATAACAGATGTGTAAAATCACCTGACATCAAGCCCAGCAGTTTGTGATGTCATGGCGTCTATCAGATACCCGACATCACAAACTGTTAGTAATAAAAGTAGAAAAAAAAATAGACGACAAAAAAAATTGGAAAAAACACTCCCAAAACATTCCTTCTTTCACCAATTTATTGTAAAGAAAAAAAAAATTCCCCTGTAATCCATTTTGGAAGTCCCACGGCGACTCTGGACCTTCTAGAATATGGGGGGGCATGCTCAGGGAACGTGTCCCCCATTTTCTAGAAGTGCAGATCCTCCATGTGAGGTGTGTGGGTGCAAAGAATCTGCACCTACCCTCCCCGGGTCACAGCAGCAGTGTGCGTGCAGCCAGCGCAGCTCCACAGCTGTTCTCAGTGAACACAGGAAGCTGGGCTGACAGCCATGCTCTGCGTATGCGCCTACCGTGTATTGTGAAGGAGGAGGGACGTGGGGGATAAATGCTGCAAAAAGGTAAAAACACCATGGGAACACAGGGAAACACCTATGTATGGTTTGGGGGGGTGACTTAGCTGGACCCTGGGAGGAATTTTCTGTCACATGTGTCATGGCACATGTGACAGAAATCAGAGGAAGACGGTGAATGCGGGCGGCGTGTTAGTGTGCGTCCTGCCATCTTGAATGAATCGGGAGGGGGCACAAAATGCAGTGGTGCACCTTCTATAGACTGTGCCCCTACTGTTTCTGCCTTTTCCCATCCATTTCAGCCTTTTTCTCAGTCACCACAGCTCACCGACAGATAAAATTATTCGAGTTTCCCATAGACTTACATTGGGCATCGGATATCCGCGGATACTCGGAAATCGGCGACCTATCCGTCAGATAGCCGTCAGATCGGCTAATACGGTATCCGTTCATCCCTACTCTCTATATTCTCACCAGGCTAAATGAATCCCAAAAATCTTCCAATTATCAAAAAGTACTTTAAGATAGAAAACCCAACACAATTACATGTACATTCAACACTCAGTCAATGTTTTTATTTCTCTGCAACTCCTCAGAAGCTGCCTAGCCCCTACCTTTTCAGATGTGGGGGCAGTGATGCCTGGCTCTGCTTCAGCTTTTCTCTTTGTTAAAATGATTCGTTAAGAGCATTTTAAAAACTAAACTAAGAAGTGATCACTCCACAATCTCATGATACATTCTTTACATTACCCATGCCCATCGTACTAGGCTGCAACTTTTCCTTCCAGAGGTAACCCCACCAATTTATACAACCTCTTGCAATTGTTCAGCTCCTGCAGGAAAAAACAAGTTCTTCTTGTACAGAGTATGCATAGTGATCTAATTGGACTGGCCAGTTCCCAATCAGAATCATTTTCCCACCTCCCCTGCTACGTAAAGAGGATACACTTCCGGCGTCCGACATACGAATGCTATATACCGTTCTTCATACGTCCCTATCTCCGGCTTCCTACACAGCAGTTATTGTGTTACTGAATCATGGGGAATACAATGATTTTAACACTATCTTTCACCTGAAACCCTTCCCCTCCTTGCCATGTAAAGAGGACACACTTCCGGAGTCCAACACATGGATACTATACTTCCCTTCTCCATGTGTCCCTTTTTCTACGGCTGAAAACACGGCAGTAGAAGTGTTACATAAACACAGGGGGAGCGCTGGTTCCCTTATCTCGTTTCCTAATTACTCACAGCTGTCATCCCTATACATTGCTGTGGCTCACAGTGCATGTCAGACCAAATGAAAATTAGGAGGACAAAAGGAACCGCCCAAGGAGCTCAGAGACAGAATTGTGGCAAGGCACAGATCTGTCCAAGGTTACAAAATAATTTCTGCAGTAGTCAAGGTTCCTAAGAGCATAGTGGCCTTTATAATCCTTAAATTAAAGAAGTTGAGACCACCAGAACTCTTACTAGACCTGGTTGTCCAGCCAAACTGAGCAATCATGGGAGAAGAGCCTTGGTGAGAGGTAAAGATGACTCTGGCTGAGCTCCAGAGATGCAATAGGGAGATGGGAGAAAGTTCCACAAAGTCAACTATCAGTGCAGTCCTCCACCAGTCGGGCCTTTATGGCAGAATGGCCAGACGGAAGCCTCTCCTCAGTGCAAGACATATGAAAGCCCACATAGAGTTTGCAAATAAACACATGAAGGACTCTCAGACTATGATAAATAACATTCTGTGATCTGATGAGACAAAGATAAAACTTTTTGGTGATATGTGTGGAGAAAACAAGGCACTGCTCATCACCTGCCCAATACAATCCCAACAGTGAAACATGGTGGTGGAAGCATCATGCTATGTGGGTGTTTTTCAGCTGCAAGGATAGGACGCAATTGAAGGAAAGATGAATGTGGCCAAGTACAGAGATATCTTGGAAGACCTGTAAGAAAACCTCTTCCAGGGTGCTCTGGACCTCAGACTTGGCAGAAAGGTCACCTTCCAACAAGATAATGACCCTAAGCACACAGCTAAAATAACAAAAGAGTGGCTTCAGAACAACTCTGTGACCATTCTTGACTGGCCCAGCCAGAGCCCTGACCTAAACCCAATTGAGCATCTCTGGAGAGATCTGAAAATGGTTGTCCACCAAAGTTCACCATCCAAACTGACGTAACTGGAGAGGATCTGCAAGGAAGAATGGCAGAGGATCCCCAAACCCAGGTGGGAAAAACTTGTTGCATCATTCCCAAGAAGACTAATGGCTGTACTAGCTCAAAAGGGTGCTTCTACCCAATACTGAGCAAAGGGTCTGATTACTTATGACCATATGAAATTTCAGTTTTTCTTGTTTAATAAATTTACAAATATTTCTACATCTTTTTTTCTGTCAAAATGGGGTGCAGACTGTACATTAATGAGAAAAAAATAACTTTTTTGAATTTACCAAATGGTTGCAATGAAAAAAGAATGAAAAATTTAAAGAGGTCTGAATACTTTCTGTAAGAATATTAAACCAAAAGCATTGTCCACTAGTTTTTCTTCAGAACGGAGGGTTTTTTTCGGCACTCAGTACTAGAGTTGAGCGCGGTTCTAGGTTCGTGGTTCTCCAGTAGAGATGAGCGAACCGGTCGCGGTTCGGCTCGAGGTTGGTTCGCCGAACGGACCTCCCGTTCGAGTTCGGTTCGTCGAACGTTCGACGAACCGAACTCGAACTGCATAGGAAACAATGGCAGGCAATCACAAACACAGAAAAACACCTAGAAAACACCCTCAAAGGTGTCCTAAAGGTGACAAACAACTCAAACACATTGGAAAGTGACAAGGACATATACTCATGCGAAAACAAAACAGCTGGACAAGGAAAAAGAGGAGGACACACAGATATAGGCATGGCACGCCCTTCTAAAATCATGTAAAACACCGCAAGGTGACTCCAAGCGGAGTCTCCATTTTTTCCAAAAATTGGGCCACACACACACCCACCCCTTCAGTGGCAGCAGTTGTGCCCCAGTTGTACACTTCACAGCTACATTTGCATCAAGCACATTCAAAAATACGCCATTCTTATCCGTCCCCAGGATGACACCGGGGTAGGTAGCAAAGTCTTTCCTGATCCCAGCTCTGTTCATCTTGGCTTCTTTTAAAAACACATCAAGCAAGGGTTACTCCAAGCGGAGTCTCCCTTTTTTTCCAAAAATTGGGCCACAGAGACACCCACCCCATCAGTGGCAGCACTTGGGCCCTAGTTGCAAACAGGATGTTTTGATTTGCATCAAGCACATTCAAAAATACGCCATTCTTATCCGTCCCCAGGATGACACCGGGGTAGGTAGCAAAGTCTTTGCTGATCCCAGCTCTGTTCATCTTGGCTTCTTTTAAAAACACATCAAGCAAGGGTTACTCCAAGCGGAGTCTCCCTTTTTTTCCAAAAATTGGGCCACACAGACACCCACCCCATCAGTGGCAGCACTTGGGCCCTAGTTGCAAACAGGATGTTTTGATTTGCATCAAGCACATTCAAAAATACGCCATTCTTATCCGTCCCCAGGATGACACCGGGGTAGGTAGCAAAGTATTTCCTGATCCCAGCTCTGTTCATCTTGGCTTCTTTTAAAAACACATCAAGCAAGGGTTACTCCAAGCGGAGTCTCCCTTTTTTCCAAAAATTGGGCCACACAGACACCCACCCCATCACTGGCAGCACTTGGGCCCTAGTTGCAAACAGGATGTTTTGATTTGCATCAAGCACATTCAAAAATACGCCATTCTTATCCGTCCCCAGGATGACACCGGGGTAGGTAGCAAAGTCTTTGCTGATCCCAGCTCTGTTCATCTTGGCTTCTTTTAAAAACACATCAAGCAAGGGTTACTCCAAGCGGAGTCTCCCTTTTTTCCAAAAATTGGGCCACACAGACACCCACCCCATCAGTGGCAGCACTTGGGCCCTAGTTGCAAACAGGATGTTTTGATTTGCATCAAGCACATTCAAAAATACGCCATTCTTATCCGTCCCCAGGATGACACCGGGGTAGGTAGCAAAGTCTTTGCTGATCCCAGCTCTGTTCATCTTGGCTTCTTTTAAAAACACATCAAGCAAGGGTTACTCCAAGCGGAGTCTCCCTTTTTTTCCAAAAATTGGGCCACACAGACACCCACCCCATCAGTGGCAGCACTTGGGCCCTAGTTGCAAACAGGATGTTTTGATTTGCATCAAGCACATTCAAAAATACGCCATTCTTATCCGTCCCCAGGATGACACCGGGGTAGGTAGCAAAGTCTTTCCTGATCCCAGCTCTGTTCATCTTGGCTTCTTTTAAAAACACATCAAGCAAGGGTTACTCCAAGCGGAGTCTCCCTTTTTTTTCCAAAAATTGGGCCACACAGACACCCACCCCATCAGTGGCAGCACTTGGGCCCTAGTTGCAAACAGGATGTTTTGATTTGCATCAAGCACATTCAAAAATACGCCATTCTTATCCGTCCCCAGGATGACACCGGGGTAGGTAGCAAAGTCTTTGCTGATCCCAGCTCTGTTCATCTTGGCTTCTTTTAAAAACACATCAAGCAAGGGTTACTCCAAGCGGAGTCTCCCTTTTTTTCCAAAAATTGGGCCACACAGACACCCACCCCATCAGTGGCAGCACTTGGGCCCTAGTTGCAAACAGGATGTTTTGATTTGCATCAAGCACATTCAAAAATACGCCATTCTTATCCGTCCCCAGGATGACACCGGGGTAGGTAGCAAAGTATTTCCTGATCCCAGCTCTGTTCATCTTGGCTTCTTTTAAAAACACATCAAGCAAGGGTTACTCCAAGCGGAGTCTCCCTTTTTTCCAAAAATTGGGCCACACAGACACCCACCCCATCAGTGGCAGCACTTGGGCCCTAGTTGCAAACAGGATGTTTTGATTTGCATCAAGCACATTCAAAAATACGCCATTCTTATCCGTCCCCAGGATGACACCGGGGTAGGTAGCAAAGTCTTTGCTGATCCCAGCTCTGTTCATCTTGGCTTCTTTTAAAAACACATCAAGCAAGGGTTACTCCAAGCGGAGTCTCCTTTTTTTTCCAAAAATTGGGCCACACAGACACCCACCCCATCAGTGGCAGCACTTGGGCCCTAGTTGCAAACAGGATGTTTTGATTTGCATCAAGCACATTCAAAAATACGCCATTCTTATCCGTCCCCAGGATGACACCGGGGTAGGTAGCAAAGTCTTTGCTGATCCCAGCTCTGTTCATCTTGGCTTCTTTTAAAAACACATCAAGCAAGGGTTACTCCAAGCGGAGTCTCCCTTTTTTTCCAAAAATTGGGCCACACAGACACCCACCCCATCAGTGGCAGCACTTGGGCCCTAGTTGCAAACAGGATGTTTTGATTTGCATCAAGCACATTCAAAAATACGCCATTCTTATCCGTCCCCAGGATGACACCGGGGTAGGTAGCAAAGTCTTTGCTGATCCCAGCTCTGTTCATCTTGGCTTCTTTTAAAAACACATCAAGCAAGGGTTACTCCAAGCGGAGTCTCCCTTTTTTTCCAAAAATTGGGCCACACAGACACCCACCCCATCAGTGGCAGCACTTGGGCCCTAGTTGCAAACAGGATGTTTTGATTTGCATCAAGCACATTCAAAAATACGCCATTCTTATCCGTCCCCAGGATGACACCGGGGTAGGTAGCAAAGTATTTCCTGATCCCAGCTCTGTTCATCTTGGCTTCTTTTAAAAACACATCAAGCAAGGGTTACTCCAAGCGGAGTCTCCCTTTTTTCCAAAAATTGGGCCACACAGACACCCACCCCATCAGTGGCAGCACTTGGGCCCTAGTTGCAAACAGGATGTTTTGATTTGCATCAAGCACATTCAAAAATACGCCATTCTTATCCGTCCCCAGGATGACACCGGGGTAGGTAGCAAAGTCTTTGCTGATCCCAGCTCTGTTCATCTTGGCTTCTTTTAAAAACACATCAAGCAAGGGTTACTCCAAGCGGAGTCTCCCTTTTTTTCCAAAAATTGGGCCACACAGACACCCACCCCATCAGTGGCAGCACTTGGGCCCTAGTTGCAAACAGGATGTTTTGATTTGCATCAAGCACATTCAAAAATACGCCATTCTTATCCGTCCCCAGGATGACACCGGGGTAGGTAGCAAAGTCTTTGCTGATCCCAGCTCTGTTCATCTTGGCTTCTTTTAAAAACACATCAAGCAAGGGTTACTCCATGCGGAGTCTCCCTTTTTTTCCAAAAATTGGGCCACACAGACACCCACCCCATCAGTGGCAGCACTTGGGCCCTAGTTGCAAACAGGATGTTTTGATTTGCATCAAGCACATTCAAAAATACGCCATTCTTATCCGTCCCCAGGATGACACCGGGGTAGGTAGCAAAGTATTTCCTGATCCCAGCTCTGTTCATCTTGGCTTCTTTTAAAAACACATCAAGCAAGGGTTACTCCAAGCGGAGTCTCCCTTTTTTCCAAAAATTGGGCCACACAGACACCCACCCCATCAGTGGCAGCACTTGGGCCCTAGTTGCAAACAGGATGTTTTGATTTGCATCAAGCACATTCAAAAATACGCCATTCTTATCCGTCCCCAGGATGACACCGGGGTAGGTAGCAAAGTCTTTCCTGATCCCAGCTCTGTTCATCTTGGCTTCTTTTAAAAACACATCAAGCAAGGGTTACTCCAAGCGGAGTCTCCCTTTTTTTCCAAAAATTGTGCCACACAGACACCCACCCCATCAGTGGCAGCACTTGGGCCCTAGTTGCAAACAGGATGTTTTGATTTGCATCAAGCACATTCAAAAATACGCCATTCTTATCCGTCCCCAGGATGACACCGGGGTAGGTAGCAAAGTATTTCCTGATCCCAGCTCTGTTCATCTTGGCTTCTTTTAAAAACACATCAAGCAAGGGTTACTCCAAGCGGAGTCTCCCTTTTTTCCAAAAATTGGGCCACACAGACACCCACCCCATCAGTGGCAGCACTTGGGCCCTAGTTGCAAACAGGATGTTTTGATTTGCATCAAGCACATTCAAAAATACGCCATTCTTATCCGTCCCCAGGATGACACCGGGGTAGGTAGCAAAGTCTTTGCTGATCCCAGCTCTGTTCATCTTGGCTTCTTTTAAAAACACATCAAGCAAGGGTTACTCCAATCGGAGTCTCCCTTTTTTTCCAAAAATTGGGCCACACAGACACCCACCCCATCAGTGGCAGCACTTGGGCCCTAGTTGCGAACAGGATGTTTTGATTTGCATCAAGCACATTCAAAAATACGCCATTCTTATCCGTCCCCAGGATGACACCGGGGTAGGTAGCAAAGTCTTTGCTGATCCCAGCTCTGTTCATCTTGGCTTCTTTTAAAAACACATCAAGCAAGGGTTACTCCAAGCGGAGTCTCCCTTTTTTTCCAAAAATTGGGCCACACAGACACCCACCCCATCAGTGGCAGCACTTGGGCCCTAGTTGCAAACAGGATGTTTTGATTTGCATCAAGCACATTCAAAAATACGCCATTCTTATCCGTCCCCAGGATGACACCGGGGTAGGTAGCAAAGTCTTTGCTGATCCCAGCTCTGTTCATCTTGGCTTCTTTTAAAAACACATCAAGCAAGGGTTACTCCAAGCGGAGTCTCCCTTTTTTTCCAAAAATTGGGCCACACAGACACCCACCCCATCAGTGGCAGCACTTGGGCCCTAGTTGCAAACAGGATGTTTTGATTTGCATCAAGCACATTCAAAAATACGCCATTCTTATCCGTCCCCAGGATGACACCGGGGTAGGTAGCAAAGTATTTCCTGATCCCAGCTCTGTTCATCTTGGCTTCTTTTAAAAACACATCAAGCAAGGGTTACTCCAAGCGGAGTCTCCCTTTTTTCCAAAAATTGGGCCACACAGACACCCACCCCATCAGTGGCAGCACTTGGGCCCTAGTTGCAAACAGGATGTTTTGATTTGCATCAAGCACATTCAAAAATACGCCATTCTTATCCGTCCCCAGGATGACACCGGGTAGGTAGCAAAGTCTTTGCTGATCCCAGCTCTGTTCATCTTGGCTTCTTTTAAAAACACATCAAGCAAGGGTTACTCCAAGCGGAGTCTCCCTTTTTTTCCAAAAATTGGGCCACACAGACACCCACCCCATCAGTGGCAGCACTTGGGCCCTAGTTGCAAACAGGATGTTTTGATTTGCATCAAGCACATTCAAAAATACGCCATTCTTATCCGTCCCCAGGATGACACCGGGGTAGGTAGCAAAGTCTTTCCTGATCCCAGCTCTGTTCATCTTGGCTTCTTTTAAAAACACATCAAGCAAGGGTTACTCCAAGCGGAGTCTCCCTTTTTTTCCAAAAATTGGGCCACACAGACACCCACCCCATCAGTGGCAGCACTTGGGCCCTAGTTGTACACTTCACAGCTACATTTGCATCAATCACATTCAAAAATACCCCATAATTAACCGTCCCCAGGATGACACCGGGGTAGGTAGCAAAGTCTTTGCTGACCCATGACTTGTTCATCTTGGCTTCTTTTAAAAACAATGTAAGCAAGGGTTACTCCAAGCGGAGTCTCCCTTTTTTCCAAAAATTGGGCCACACAGACACCCACCCCATCAGTGGCAGCACTTGGGCCCTAGTTGCAAACAGGATGTTTTGATTTGCATCAAGCACATTCCAAATCCACAAGCATTTACTCTCCCCAGGATGACACAGGGGTAGTAAATTCCTTCTGGATCCATGACTTGTTCATTTTGATGAACGTCAGTCTGTCCACATTGTCACTGGACAGACGCGTGCGCTTATCTGTCAGCACACACCCAGCAGCACTGAATACACGTTCAGAGACAACGCTGGCAGCTGGACACGACAAAATCTCCAAGGCGTAACTGGAGAGCTCTGGCCATTTTTCTATGTTTGAAGCCCAAAAGGAGCAAGGCTCCAGTTGCACAGTCATGGCATCGATGTTCATTTGGAGATACTCCTGTATCATCCTCTCCAGCCGTTGAGTATGTGTCAGACTTGTTGTCTCTGGTGGCCTTGCAAAAGAGGGTCTAAAAAAATTATGAAAAGATTCCATAAAATTGCTGTTACCGGCACCAGATACGGTCCTACTGGTACGGGTAGACTGGTGAAGATGACGAGACCGTCCCATGTTTGTCAAGTTACAACTGGGAGATTCCCTCCCTGCACCTGCATGGTTGTTTGGTGGAAAAGCCGAGCTAAGATCGAGTAACAGCTTCTGCTGATACTCCTGCATACGTGCGTCCCTTTCTATGGCTGGAATTATGTCACAAAATTTGGACTTGTACCGGGGATCTAATAGTGTGGCAATCCAGTAGTCATCATCACTTCTAATTTTGACAATACGACTGTCATGTTGGAGGTAGTGCAACAAAAAGGCACTCATGTGTCTTGCGCAGCCATGCGGACCAAGTCCACGCTGTGTTTGTGGCATAGAGGTGCTACCCGTTCTTTCTTCCTCTGACATCTCCCCCCAACCTCTTTCAACTGAAATTTGACCAAGGTCTCCCTCATCCGCTGAGTCTTCCATGTCCATGGACAGTTCGTCCTCCATTTCTTCATGTTCTCCTGCACCTTGCTCAACATTTCGCCTGCTACTATGCGCCCTTGTCGATCCCTGTTCCCCATGGTCCCATGCCTGCTGCGTTGGTGATGATGAACGTCTGGACCTTGGTGATGTTGTTGTCCCTTGCACATATGAATCCTCCTGTAGTTCCTCCCCTTCATGTTGTCCCACCCCCTGACTCCGAATAGTGTTTAGCGTGTGCTCCAGCATGTAAATGACTGGAATCGTCATGCTGATAATGGCATTGTCAGAGCTAAACATATTCGTCGCCATGTCGAAACTGTGCAGAAGGGTGCATAGGTCCTTGATCTGAGACCACTCCATCAGGGTGATCTGCCCCACCTCTGCATCTCGTTGGCCCAGGCTATACGTCATGACGTATTGCACCAGGGCTCTGCGGTGCTGCCACAGTCGCTGTAACATGTGGAGAGTTGAATTCCAGCGTGTCGCCACATCGCATTTCAGGCGATGAACCGGCAGGCCGAAAGACTTCTGTAGCGATGCAAGTCGCTCAGCTGCGGCGCTTGAACGCCGGAAGTGAGCAGACAGTTTTCGTGCCCTGTTCAGAAGGCCATCTAGGCCGGGATAGTGTGTTAAAAATTGCTGCACGACAAGGTTCAACACGTGAGCCATACAAGGTACGTGTGTCACCTTGCCCAGGCGAAGGGCCGCACCCAGGTTTGCAGCATTGTCGCACACGGCCTTACCAGGCTGCAGGTTGAGTGGAGACAACCATTTATTAAACTCGGACCGCAGAGCTGACCACAACTCCTCAGCTGTGTGACTCTTATTACCAAGACATGTCAAGCTAAAGACCGCCTGATGCCGTTGCGCTCGGCTGCCAGCATAGTAATGAGGCGTGCGTGATTCCTTCTGCGCAGTGAGAACGCTGGTGGCCTGACCAGGCAGGCTTGGGGCGGAGGTGGAGGACCCAGATGAGGTGGAGGATGCAGAAGCTGTGGCGGAACTTGGACAGACAGAGGATTGACACACAAGTCGTGGGGACGGCAAGACTTGTGCAGCAGACCCTTCACCATCTATCACCATAGTTACCCAGTGCCCAGTCAGCGACATGTAACGTCCCTGTCCATGCTTACTGGTCCAAGTATCGGTGGTGAAATGCACCCGTTCACACACAGAGTTTCTCAAGGAAGCGGTGATGTTGTGTGCGACATGCTGGTGTAGCGCGGGCACACCTTTCTTAGAGAAGTAGTGGCGACTAGGCATCTGGTACTGGGGCACAGCGACAGACATAAGGTCTCTAAAATCCTGTGTGTCCACTAGGCGGAAAGGCAGCATTTCGGTAGCCAACAGCTTACAGAGGGATAGAGTCAACCTCTTAGCTTTGTCATGGGTCGGAGGAAGTGGCCTTTTATTTGACCACATCTGAGGGACAGAGATCTGGCTGCTGTGTGTAGACGGTGTTGAGTAGGGTGTCCCTGGAAAAATGCAGGTTTGTGAGGAAAGTGCAGGCGGAGACATGATGTTGCCTTCATCCAACGTTGGTGCTATCGATGTCTGAGAGAGCTGTACACACTCACTTGTTTCCCCTTCCAAACCAACTGACGACCTTACAAGCAAACTGCCTGTTGCGGTTACAGTGGTGGAAGTTTTGCGTGGAAAAAAAGGTGTGACAGCTGTCCCCACAGTCCTAGAAGATGAAGAGCGCGCGGATGCACTGGAAGGGGCGGGCGGTGGATGGTTCGCTCCGCTAGCCGGCATTGCAGCACGGTGAGCTTCCCACCGGGACTTATGATATTTATTCATGTGACGATTCATGGAAGAAGTTGTCAAACTGCTGAGGTTTTGACCTCTACTAACAGAATCATGACAAATGTTACATATCACATGAGTTGGGCGATCTTTTTCGATGTGAAAAAAGGCCCAGGCTAGGCAAGGCTTAGAGGCCATGCGACCTGTTGATCCACCCCGAATAATGCTCATAGGCAGAGTGGTGGCTGAGGATGCAGTTGTAGACGTGCTACCAGTGCTCCGACTCTGTCCAGGAAGGCGCAAGGTAACTTCGTCGTCGGTTGCATCCTCCTCCACCGCCTCTGTTGACCTCCTCGAGTGCCTGACTGGGGGTTGACAGTAGGTGGGATCTAGAACGTCATCATCAATTGTTGTGTTCGCACTCCCCTCCCCCTCAGACCGAGCCTCTTCTTGCCCTGACCGAATATTTAAGTTGTCATCCCAATCGGGTATCTGCGTCTCATCTTCATCAGTATGTTCCTCATTGTCTATAACCACAGGTGTTACAGTTTGTGACAAAGGGTCAACATTATGCTCAGAAACTTGGTCCTCACGGCCTGAATCTGAGTCACAAAGGTTCTGGGCATCACTGCAGACCATTTCCTGTTCTGTACTCACTGTAGCTTGGGAGCAGACCTCTGATTCCCAGGCTATAGTGTGACTGAACAGCTCTGCAGACTCAGCCATCTCAGTTCCACCATACTGTGCAGGGCTGATGGAGACTTCAGAGCTGGGAGAAATCAAGTGTGATTGGGATGACAACTCAGAGGAATGGTGTTTTTTGGATGCGGTACTTGAAGTGGCTGAGAGGGCACTTGTTGGACCACTTGAGATCCATTCAAGCATTTTCCTTTTTTGCCCATCATCTACCTTTGTTCCTCTTGTTCGTGTCCGTAAAAAAGGGAGCACATCGGATTGTCCACAATAAGTAGTAGACATCTTACTTTTGCTAGTAGATGGTCTATCTTCAGCAGATGATAATGGAGCTTTGGCACCTTCCCCACTGACAAAACCTTTTTTGCCTTTTCCACCACGCCTCTTCCCCTTTCCACCAGCATCTGTCATTTTGCCACTCATGTTGATTGCGACAAGATTGTGGACTGAAAATGTGGTAGTAAAAATTGAGAGGTGGTGAAGATTGCAGTGGTGGTCTAGCTTTATTAACAGCAGAATAATAAAGAATAAATATCCCTGACAATGTAACTTAGTTATAATTCGTTGGAGTGTGCAACGCAGGCAGACGTGCTGCAAATGTCTTGGCACTAGTGGGACTATAGCAAAGTCCAATAGCCACGTATAGGATGCCACTAGGTTCACTGAGTGTGTGCTAGTATAATGGCTTAGTTATAATTAGTTGGAGTGTGCAACGCAGGCAGATGCGCTCTGCAAATGTCTTGGCACTAGTAGGACTATAGCAAAGTCCAATAGCCACGTATAGGATGCCACTAGGTACACTGAGTGTGTGCTAGTATAATGGCTTAGTTATAATTAGTTGGAGTGTGCAACGCAGGCAGACGTGCTGCAAATGTCTTGGCACTAGTGGGACTATAGCAAAGTCCAATAGCCACGTATAGGATGCCACTAGGTACACTGAGTGTGTGCTAGTATAATGGCTTAGTTATAATTAGTTGGAGTGTGCAACGCAGGCAGACGTGCTGCAAATGTCTTGGCACTAGTGGGACTATAGCAAAGTCCAATAGCCACGTATAGGATGCCACTAGGTACACTGAGTGTGTGCTAGTATAATGGCTTAGTTATAATTAGTTGGAGTGTGCAACGCAGGCAGACGTGCTGCAAATGTCTTGGCACTAGTGGGACTATAGCAAAGTCCAATAGCCACGTATAGGATGCCACTAGGTACACTGAGTGTGTGCTAGTATAATGGCTTAGTTATAATTAGTTGGAGTGTGCAACGCAGGCAGACGTGCTGGAAATGTCTTGGCACTAGTGGGACTATAGCAAAGTCCAATAGCCACGTATAGGATGCCACTAGGTACACTGAGTGTGTGCTAGTATAATGGCTTAGTTATAATTAGTTGGAGTGTGCAACGCAGGCAGACGTGCTGCAAATGTCTTGGCACTAGTGGGACTATAGCAAAGTCCAATAGCCACGTATAGGATGCCACTAGGTACACTGAGTGTGTGCTAGTATAATGGCTTAGTTATAATTAGTTGGAGTGTGCAACGCAGGCAGACGTGCTGCAAATGTCTTGGCACTAGTGGGACTATAGCAAAGTCCAATAGCCACGTATAGGATGCCACTAGGTACACTGAGTGTGTGCTAGTATAATGGCTTAGTTATAATTAGTTGGAGTGTGCAACGCAGGCAGACGTGCTGCAAATGTCTTGGCACTAGTGGGACTATAGCAAAGTCCAATAGCCACGTATAGGATGCCACTAGGTACACTGAGTGTGTGCTAGTATAATGGCTTAGTTATAATTAGTTGGAGTGTGCAACGCAGGCAGACGTGCTGCAAATGTCTTGGCACTAGTGGGACTATAGCAAAGTCCAATAGCCACGTATAGGATGCCACTAGGTACACTGAGTGTGTGCTAGTATAATGGCTTAGTTATAATTAGTTGGAGTGTGCAACGCAGGCAGACGTGCTGCAAATGTCTTGGCACTAGTGGGACTATAGCAAAGTCCAATAGCCACGTATAGGATGCCACTAGGTACACTGAGTGTGTGCTAGTATAATGGCTTAGTTATAATTAGTTGGAGTGTGCAACGCAGGCAGACGTGCTGCAAATGTCTTGGCACTAGTGGGACTATAGCAAAGTCCAATAGCCACGTATAGGATGCCACTAGGTACACTGAGTGTGTGCTAGTATAATGGCTTAGTTATAATTAGTTGGAGTGTGCAACGCAGGCAGACGTGCTGCAAATGTCTTGGCACTAGTGGGACTATAGCAAAGTCCAATAGCCACGTATAGGATGCCACTAGGTACACTGAGTGTGTGCTAGTATAATGGCTTAGTTATAATTAGTTGGAGTGTGCAACGCAGGCAGACATGCTGCAAATGTCTTGGCACTAGTGGGACTATAGCAAAGTCCAATAGCCACGTATAGGATGCCACTAGGTACACTGAGTGTGTGCTAGTATAATGGCTTAGTTATAATTAGTTGGAGTGTGCAACGCAGGCAGACGTGCTGCAAATGTCTTGGCACTAGTGGGACTATAGCAAAGTCCAATAGCCACGTATAGGATGCCACTAGGTACACTGAGTGTGTGCTAGTATAATGGCTTAGTTATAATTAGTTGGAGTGTGCAACGCAGGCAGACGTGCTGCAAATGTCTTGGCACTAGTGGGACTATAGCAAAGTCCAATAGCCACGTATAGGATGCCACTAGGTACACTGAGTGTGTGCTAGTATAATGGCTTAGTTATAATTAGTTGGAGTGTGCAACGCAGGCAGACGTGCTGCAAATGTCTTGGCACTAGTGGGACTATAGCAAAGTCCAATAGCCACATATAGGATGCCACTAGGTACACTGAGTGTGTGCTAGTATAATGGCTTAGTTATAATTAGTTGGAGTGTGCAACGCAGGCAGACGTGCTGCAAATGTCTTGGCACTAGTGGGACTATAGCAAAGTCCAATAGCCACGTATAGGATGCCACTAGGTACACTGAGTGTGTGCTAGTATAATGGCTTAGTTATAATTAGTTGGAGTGTGCAACGCAGGCAGACGTGCTGCAAATGTCTTGGCACTAGTGGGACTATAGCAAAGTCCAATAGCCACGTATAGGATGCCACTAGGTACACTGAGTGTGTGCTAGTATAATGGCTTAGTTATAATTAGTTGGAGTGTGCAACGCAGGCAGACGTGCTGCAAATGTCTTGGCACTAGTGGGACTATAGCAAAGTCCAATAGCCACGTATAGGATGCCACTAGGTACACTGAGTGTGTGCTAGTATAATGGCTTAGTTATAATTAGTTGGAGTGTGCAACGCAGGCAGACGTGCTGCAAATGTCTTGGCACTAGTGGGACTATAGCAAAGTCCAATAGCCACGTATAGGATGCCACTAGGTACACTGAGTGTGTGCTAGTATAATGGCTTAGTTATAATTAGTTGGAGTGTGCAACGCAGGCAGACGTGCTGCAAATGTCTTGGCACTAGTGGGACTATAGCAAAGTCCAATAGCCACGTATAGGATGCCACTAGGTACACTGAGTGTGTGCTAGTATAATGGCTTAGTTATAATTAGTTGGAGTGTGCAACGCAGGCAGACGTGCTGCAAATGTCTTGGCACTAGTGGGACTATAGCAAAGTCCAATAGCCACGTATAGGATGCCACTAGGTACACTGAGTGTGTGCTAGTATAATGGCTTAGTTATAATTAGTTGGAGTGTGCAACGGAGGCAGACGTGCTGCAAATGTCTTGGCACTAGTGGGACTATAGCAAAGTCCAATAGCCACGTATAGGATGCCACTAGGTACACTGAGTGTGTGCTAGTATAATGGCTTAGTTATAATTAGTTGGAGTGTGCAACGCAGGCAGACGTGCTGCAAATGTCTTGGCACTAGTGGGACTATAGCAAAGTCCAATAGCCACTGTGAGGTAGCGCGGTCGGCTGCGCAGCAGAAGACACGGGATCCAGGCATATAGGTTCACAGCACACGGTGTTTAATGTCCAAACAAAAATCCACAGCAATATACATGTCTCTCCAGCAGAGACTCAGGGAGTTGTGATCACTCCCTCACACCCGGCACACCTGCCCCTCGTTCCTGTTTCCATTTAACCCTTCCTTCAGCCTGTAGGGAAACAGCATTAACCCTAGAGTGGATTTACTTTCTATCATGGAGTGAGCACAACCGGGGCGAGACATACCGGCCGTCATAGATAACCCCGGTCACAGTCTCACATACCCCCCCCCTCAGTTCAAGCGTGCGGGGTTGAACTCCCGCCATCAAACACGGGCCGCGGGACAAGGCATCGGCGTTGACCTGCAACCTACCGGCCCGGTGTTCAACCGTAAACCGGAAGTTCTGCAGAGAAAGGAACCACCGGGTAACCCGGGCATTCCGTTCCTTGGCGGACCTCATCCAGACCAGCGGAGAGTGATCAGTCACCAAGCGAAACTGCCGTCCCAGCAGGTAATAGCGTAGGGACTCCAAGGCCCATTTAATCGCCAGGCACTCCTTCTCCACTACGCTATAATTCCGCTCGGGAGGGGTGAGCTTCCTACTCAAGAAGGTGACGGGGTGTTCCTCCCCCTGAACCACCTGAGACAGCACTGCCCCCAGGCCGACCTCAGAGGCGTCAGTCTGTACTATGAACTCCTTCCGGAAATCAGGGTTGACCAGAACGGGTTGTCCGCACAGGACCCCCTTCAGGGCGCGGAAGGAGTCCTCGGCCTGCGGAGTCCAGCGCACCATGACGGACTTCTTGCCTTTGAGAAGGTCCGTCAAGGGGGCTGATAGTCCCGCAAAATCTCTTACAAACCTCCTGTAGTACCCCACGATACCCAGGAAGGCCCTAACCTGCTTCGTGGTCAGGGGTCTAGGCCACTTCTGGATCGCCTCAACCTTGTTAATTTGGGGCTTTATCACTCCTTGGCCTATCACGTAGCCCAAGTAGCGGGCTTCCGTGAGTCCCAACGCACATTTCTTGGGATTGGCTGTCAATCCGGCTGTTCGAAGCGCGTCCACCACCGCTTGTACCTGTTCCAAGTGGGTCTGCCAATCGGGGCTGTAAATAATGATGTCATCAAGGTACGCTGATGCATACGCCTGGTGGGGTTCCAGCACTAAGTCCATCAACCTCTGGAACGTGGCCGGAGCGCCATGTAACCCAAAAGGCAAGACAACATAGTGGAAGAGACCCTCCGGCGTAACAAAAGCGGTTTTCTCCTTGGCGGACTCCGTCAGTGGCACCTGCCAGTACCCCTTGGTCAGGTCGAGCGTGGTAAAATATCGCGCCTGTCCCAGCCTATCAATCAGCTCATCCACCCGGGGCATGGGGTAGAGATCGAACTTGGATATTTCGTTCAATCTCCGGAAGTCATTGCAGAACCTTAAGGAGCCATCGGGTTTTGGTATTAGGACAATCGGACTAGCCCATTCACTCCGGGATTTTTCGATGACCCCCAGGCGTAGCATTGTCTTCACTTCTTCTGATATGGCTTGTCTTCGAGCCTCCGGCACGCGGTATGACTTCAGGCGTACCTTCAGGTGGGGCTCGGTGACAATGTCATGTCGTATCAGACTGGTCCTACCCGGCAACTCGGAGAAGACATCGGGGTTCTGCTGAACCAGCCGTCTGGCCTCTCGCCTCTGTTGCTTGGTGAGGGCTTCTCCGATCCTTACTTCCGGTTCGTCCTCTCCGGAGGTCGCTGAAGCCGGGAGTGAACGACCCGAAGAGGAGGGAGATGGGGGAAACTCAACCATCAGGCTTTCCCGTTCCTGCCACGGTTTTAATAGGTTGACATGGTATATTTGTTCAGGTTTCCGCCTACCGGGCTGCAATACTTTATAGTTGACCACCCCGACTTTTTCCTTTATCTCGTAAGGGCCTTGCCACTGAGCCAGGAATTTACTCTCCGCCATGGGGATCAATACCAACACCCGATCCCCGGGTTTAAAGGTCCGCACGGTGGCTTGTCTATTATAGCGGCCGCTTTGCGCGGCCTGAGCCTCCTGTAAATGCTCCTTCACAATTGGCATGACCGCGCTTATGCGGTTCTGCATTCCTAAAATGTGTTCAATCACACTTTTATGGGGGGTGGGCTCTTGCTCCCATGTTTCCTTTGCCAGGTCCAACAATCCCCGGGGATGTCGCCCGTATAACAATTCAAAAGGCGAAAACCCCGTGGATGCCTGTGGCACCTCTCGGATGGCAAACATCAAATAGGGAAGCATCATATCCCAGTCCTTCCCGTCTTTGGAGATCACCCTTTTTAGCACGGTTTTCAGGGTTTTATTGAATCGTTCTACTAACCCATCCGTCTGAGGATGATACACAGACGTACGCAACTGCTTGATCTGGAGTAGCCGGCATAGTTCTTTGGTCACTTTAGACATGAATGGGGTCCCCTGATCCGTAAGGATCTCCTTGGGCAACCCCACCCGGCAGAACACAGAAAACAACTCCCGAGCTATAAGCTTCGCCGCAGTATGTCTGAGAGGTATCGCCTCTGGATACCGGGTGGCATAGTCAACGATCACTAGGATGTGTTGGTGCCCTCGAGCAGACTTTACGAGGGGCCCCACCAGATCCATCCCTATCCGTTCAAAAGGGACTTCTATAATGGGTAACGGCACCAACGGACTGCGAAAGTGGACCAGTGGTGCGGTAAGCTGACACTCCGGGCAGGTTTCGCAGAACCGTTTTACCTCCCCAAAGACCCCGGGCCAATAGAACCTTTGCAATATTCGCTCCTGCGTTTTCTTGACCCCTAGGTGGCCACTCATCAGATGTTTATGAGCCAAGTCGAGGACCCGCCGGCGATACGGCTGGGGCACCACCAACTGCTCCACCCCCACGCCCCGTATTTCATCTACCCGGTAGAGTAAATCCTGTTTAAGAGCGAAATGGGGGTACCTTACCTGGGCACCGGGCAGCTGGGCCACCCCGTCAATTACTAACACCCTATTCCGGGCATGTATTAACGTAGGGTCCTGGAGTTGGGCTGTCCCAAACGCATCCGGGGATGCCTCCAAGTCCGGGATGGGCTCGACCGTCTCAGCCTCTCCTGCCAATACCTCTAGGGGCGACCTATCGGGTTCACATTCTGTCCCTATCATGGGGACCCCTACGGCAGGTGTCCCGGATTCAGGATTGTAGGGCTCAGGCCCCGGACTGACCAATATCGGAGGGGACCTAGGGGTTCCCTTCCATAAAGTCCAAAAATAGGGCAGATCCCGTCCTAGGATCACGTCATAAGGAAGAGTGTTAAGCAGTCCCACCTCATGTTGCACCTGACCGCAAGGTGCTGTGATGGTGACAATCCCCGTGGGATAGTCTCGGCGGTCCCCATGTATGCAAACCACCCCCACGGTACGTCCTGTGGCCTTTACTTTAGCCCTCAAGGTGGATCGCACAAGGGTCACTAAGCTTCCGGAATCCAACAATCCTGTAACCGGACATCCATTCACCTGTATTTGGCACAAGTGGGGCTCAGTCTCTGGGGGAACCAGGTCAGCGGTACACACCACCTGAGCATACATTGAACCCCGCCGGGTAACCCCACAATCCATGGGCTCCGTGGTCAGGGGACACTGGGCTTCCATATGTCCCACCCGCTGGCACCGCCAACATCTAATAGGGAAGGAAACCCCCTTGACAAGTTGTCGTTTAGGGTACATGGCCTTCCGGACCTCAGGAACGGCGGGCGCGGCCTCAGCCAGGATGGTAGCGGACTCCTGTACTGGTGTCGGCGGTGGGTCCTTGGCCCTAGGCTTGGAGGGGCCGGACCGACGGGCGGTACGCAAAGTCTCAGTGTCCCGTATCAAGTCCTGCGTAGCCACATGCCGCTCTACCAGGGACACTAATTGGTCCAGGGTACTCGGGTCACCCAGTCCTACCCACCGTTGAACGGTGACGGGTAAAGTGCGCACAAAACGATCCACTACTACCCTTTCCACCATTTGCGCCGGGCTCAGAGTGTCAGGCTGCAACCACTTTTTTACAAGATGTAATAAGTCATAGGCCTGGGAGCGTACGGGTTTGGCTTCCTCATAGAACCACTGATTTACCCGCTGAGCCCGTACATAGGTATTCACCCCCAACCGAGCCAGTATTTCGGCTTTCAGGGTCACATAGTCAATGGCGTCCTCGGTACCGAGGTCCAGGTACGCTTTTTGGGGTTCCCCCGTCAGATAGGGCGACAATACCTCAGCCCACTGGGGGGTCGGCAGCTTTTCCCGCTCGGCCACCCGCTCAAACACTGCCAGGAACGCTTCCACATCATCCCCCGGGGTCATCTTTTGCAACGCTTGTCTCACCGCTTTCCGGACGCTGCCGTCGTCACCCGGTCCCGGGGTTGTTGCTGCCGGTCCGGCACGGATTGACTTGGCCAGGAGAACCATCTGTTCTTGGTGCCTTTTTTCCTGCAATTTCAAGGATTGCTGGTGCTGTTGCTGCTGTTGCTCCAACGTCCGGAGCAGGTGGGTATTCACCTGTTGTTGCTGTGCATTAGCCTCTTGTTGTTGTGCATTAGCCTGCTGCTGCTGTGCATTAGCCTGAGCCAAATGCCTTAGTATGTCCTCCATGGCGTCGCTGGGTTTGGGCCGTAGTATAGCTGCTTGAATCCAGGACATGTGCTACCGGATCACCAGAAAAGGAAGTACACCTCACCGGGCTGGCATGCCCGCATTCTCCACCATATGTGAGGTAGCGCGGTCGGCTGCGCAGCAGAAGACACGGATCCAGGCATATAGGTTCACAGCACACGGTGTTTAATGTCCAAACAAAAATCCACAGCAATATACATGTCTCTCCAGCAGAGACTCAGGGAGTTGTGATCACTCCCTCACACCCGGCACACCTGCCCCTCGTTCCTGTTTCCATTTAACCCTTCCTTCAGCCTGTAGGGAAACAGCATTAACCCTAGAGTGGATTTACTTTCTATCATGGAGTGAGCACAACCGGGGCGAGACATACCGGCCGTCATAGATAACCCCGGTCACAGTCTCACACCACGTATAGGATGCCACTAGGTACACTGAGTGTGTGCTAGTATAATGGCTTAGTTATAATTAGTTGGAGTGTGCAACGCAGGCAGACGTGCTGCAAATGTCTTGGCACAAGTGGGACTATAGCAAAGTCCAATAGCCACGTATAGGATGCCACTAGGTACACTGAGTGTGTGCTAGTATAATGGCTTAGTTATAATTAGTTGGAGTGTGCAACGCAGGCAGACGTGCTGCAAATGTCTTGGCACTAGTGGGACTATAGCAAAGTCCAATAGCCACGTATAGGATGCCACTAGGTACACTGAGTGTGTGCTAGTATAATGGCTTAGTTATAATTAGTTGGAGTGTGCAACGCAGGCAGACGTGCTGCAAATGTCTTGGCACTAGTGGGACTATAGCAAAGTCCAATAGCCACGTATAGGATGCCACTAGGTACACTGAGTGTGTGCTAGTATAATGGCTTAGTTATAATTAGTTGGAGTGTGCAACGCAGGCAGACGTGCTGCAAATGTCTTGGCACTAGTGGGACTATAGCAAAGTCCAATAGCCACGTATAGGATGCCACTAGGTACACTGAGTGTGTGCTAGTATAATGGCTTAGTTATAATTAGTTGGAGTGTGCAACGCAGGCAGACGTGCTGCAAATGTCTTGGCACTAGTGGGACTATAGCAAAGTCCAATAGCCACGTATAGGATGCCACTAGGTACACTGAGTGTGTGCTAGTATAATGGCTTAGTTATAATTAGTTGGAGTGTGCAACGCAGGCAGACGTGCTGCAAATGTCTTGGCACTAGTGGGACTATAGCAAAGTCCAATAGCCACGTATAGGATGCCACTAGGTACACTGAGTGTGTGCTAGTATAATGGCTTAGTTATAATTAGTTGGAGTGTGCAACGCAGGCAGACGTGCTGCAAATGTCTTGGCACTAGTGGGACTATAGCAAAGTCCAATATCCACGTATAGGATGCCACTAGGTTCACTGAGTGTGTGCTAGTATAATGGCTTAGTTATAATTAGTTGGAGTGTGCAACGCAGGCAGATGCGCTCTGCAAATGTCTTGGCACTAGTAGGACTATAGCAAAGTCCAATAGCCACGTATAGGATGCCACTAAAAAACACTTAGTGTGTGCAAGTATAATGGCTTAGTTATAATTAGTTGGAGTGTGCAACGCAGGCAGATGCGCTCTGCAAATGTCTTGGCACTAGTGGGACTATAGCAAAGTCCAATAGCCACGTATAGGATGCCACTAGGTACACTGAGTGTTTGCTAGTAAAATTGCTTAGTTTAAAAAAGTTGTAGTGTGCAATGCAGGCAGAAGTGCTCTGCAAATGTCTTTGCACTAGTGGGACTATAGCAAAGTCCAATAGCCACGTATAGGATGCCACTAGGTACACTGAGTGTTTGCTAGTAAAATTGCTTAGTTTAAAAAACTTGGAGTGTGCAATGCAGGCAGATGTGCTCTGCTAATGTCTTTGCACTAGTGGGACTATAGCAAAGTCCAATAGCCACGTATAGGATGCCACTAGGTACACTGAGTGTGTGCTAGTATAATGGCTTAGTTATAATTCGTTGGAGTGTGCAACGCAGGCAGATGCGCTCTGCAAATGTCTTGGCACTAGTGGGACTATAGCAAAGTCCAATAGCCACGTATAGGATGCCACTAGGTACACTGAGTGTTTGCTAGTAAAATTGCTTAGTTTAAAAAAGTTGTAGTGTGCAATGCAGGCAGACGTGCTCTGCAAATGTCTTTGCACTAGTGGGACTATAGCAAAGTCCAATAGCCACGTATAGGATGCCACTAGGTACACTGAATGTTTGCTAGTATAATGGCTTACTTAGAATGAGTTGGAGTGTGCAGAGGACAAGAGGGTACAGTGGCAGGATTGTGGTGCTCTGGGTAGAGGAATGGAAGCCTGCCTTTCTATTCCCTCCTAATGGTGAAATGCAGGGAGGAAATCCCTGACCTGGGCTACACAGACGCTGTTGCTGTTTGCAGGACCTGTCACTTATGGCTCTCTGACCCTGCCGCTTTGAGCCCTTAAAAGGACTGCTAGAATGTGCTCTCCCTAAGCTGTCTAACGCTGTGTATGCAGCGCATACAGCTGTATCGGCTATAGGACTCAGGAGGACGGAGCTGCGACACTGATGTCTGACACCAAAGACGCAGAAGGCAGATAATGGCGTTCGTGAAGAAAATGTCCGGTTTTATAATGCAGGGACATGTGACATGCAGATCCTATCACACATGCCGTTGCTTCTCTGGCTCAAAGTCCACTTAGGTGTGTGTGTGTCTGTGATTGGCTGACATGCTGGCCCGCCCCACAAGACGCGCGCGCTTAGGGAAGGAAGACAAGAAAAAAAAAAAAAAAATGGCGATTGCCATTATAGAAACAGCAGTGATCTGAAGGCGCTGTTCACGCACACTATACACTGAAATGTGATAATAGTTTGATTCACAGAGTGACTTACACTATTACAGCAGAAACCAAGCTAGGATTTAGCTGTTTTTTGGCTGCTAGAACCGTTCTCGAACGTTTCTAGAACTATCGAGCTTTTGCAAAAAGCTCGAGTTCTAGTTCGATCTAGAACATGCCCCAAAATCACTCGAGCCGCGAACTGGAGAACCACGAACCACGAACCGCGCTCAACTCTATTCTCCAGTTCGAGGTTCGAGTGATTTTGGGGGCTGTTCTAGATCGAACTAGAACTCGAGCTTTTTGCTAAAAGCTCGATAGTTCTAGATACGTTCGAGAACGGTTCTAGCAGCAAAAAGCAGGGCTTTTTACAGCTACAGTGTGCAGGAGCCATCGCTGGCAGCCTGCCACAAGCTGGTAACCAAGATAAACATCGGGTATCCAAGCAAAGCGCTTTGGTTAGTAACCCGATGTTTATCCTAGTTACATGCAGGAAGCCCACACTTCCCCGCTCAGCTCGCTCCGCCCCCTCCTGCCCGCGGCATGTACACATACATACACACACACACACACACACACTCTGCACACATGGTCCCGCTCGGCTTACCTGCGGTGATGAAGTCCCGCCATCCCGACCTCAGCGCTGTCACTGTCCTCCATGGCCGCCGCTTGTCACATCACCTCTCGCTTCCGACCCGAGACTGACTAGCGGTGACGTCACGGGCCTCTCGCGATATTTGGCTGTGAAGGCGGCGGTCATTGAACTCAGTGACAGGTGCTGTCGGCAGTGCTGGAGATCAGCGCAGGTAATGTACCTCGCTGACAGCAGCACTTGTCATCCCCTGCAGTGACCTGGGCTGACCCATTGATGTTAGCTCAGGTCACTGCATTGCTCTCCCAGCCAATGGGGAACATTCTGCTCTTCATTGACTGGGACAGTGTGGATCGTCATGGCAGCCCCTTGGATTACACTAGACCTGGATTTGTTTTTCTTTGTAGTAAATTGGTTAAAGAGGGAATGTTTTGGGGAGTGTTTTTTCAAATAAAAATGTGTTTGTCGTCTATTTTTTTTTATTACTGACTGGGTTGGTGATGTCGGGTATCTGATAGACGCCTGACCTCACCAACCCCAGGGCTTGATGCCAGGTGACATTACACATCTGGTATTAACCCCATATATTACCCCTTTTGCCACCGCACCAGGGCGCGGGATGAGCTGGGGCGAAGCACCAGGATTGGCGCATCTAATGGATGCGCCACTTCTGGGGCGGCTGCGGCCTGCTATTTTTAGGCTGGGGAGAGTCCAATAACCATGGACCTCCCTAGTCTGAGAATATCAGACCCCAGCTGTCTGCTTTACCTTGGCTGGTGATCCAATTTTGGGGGGACCCCTACGTGTTTTTTTTTAAAAATTATTTATTTAATTTAAAATAACAGCGTGGGGTGCCCTCAGTTTTGGATTACCAGCCAAGGTGAGGTTGCCAGCTGTGGTCTGCAGGCTGCAGTCGTCTGCTTTACCCTAGCTGGCTACAAAACTAGGGGGAACCCTACGTCATTTTTTTTTTCATTTTTTTGGCTAAATACAAAGCTAAGCACCCATTAGTGCCACATGAAAGGCACCAAACGGTGCAAAACTACAAAATGCAGGAGAGTGGAACATTATGTGTCTTTCTGCCATTATAATGACAGAAAAAAGACTGATATGAAGTGCACAAGCACAAGAAAATCACCAGAGCGCTCTACGCTATGAAAAGCAGTACAAAATGGCACTGGAGTGAACATGTGACCGCCTCATATAGGATGAAGCTATGGATCCTGGGTAAATTTTTGCATTTACCCTCCTTCAGTTTTTTTGCAGTACACAAAAAAAACGGAAGGCACATGGATGACAAACAGATGACATACGGACCGTCTACGGAACGGAAACGGATGCCACACGGATGCACCCGTGAAAAAAACAGACTGTTTTTTGCAGACCGCAAAAATGGATCAGTCGTGTTAATGTAGCCTTATTCTGATCTGCCGTTTATAAACAGCAGGCAGAAATAAGTGAATAACGCCCCCCGGCGTCAGAAAATCTCCGGGGTTTCAGGGCTAGCTGAGACCCTGGAGATCATGATTCAGGACGGTTTTTCCGGTCCCCGCTCACGTGATCACTGGTATACACCGTACACGGATGATCACGTTACAGTAAATGACAGCGCCGGTAAAAAATTATTTATCTCCCATCTGGCATGAACAAACACTTCTTCTCCACTTCTTCTCCACTTCTCCACTTCTCCACTTCTTCTCCACTTCTTCTCCACTTTTTCTCCACTTTTTCTCCACTTTTTCTTAATTTTTTTCTCCACTTTTTCTCCACTTTTTCTCCACTTTTTCTCCACTTTTTCTCCACTTCTTCTCCACTTCTTCCCCACTTCTTCACTTTTTCTCCACTTTTTCTCCACTTTTTCTCCACTTTTTCTCCACTTCTTCTCCACTTCTTCTCCACTTTTTCTCCACTTTTTCTCCACTTTTTCTACATTTTTTCTCCACTTTTTCTCCATTTTTTCTCCACTTCTTCTCCACCTTTTCTCCACCTCTTCTCCACCTCTTCTCCACTTTTTCTCCGTTTTTTTCTCCACTTTTTCTCCACTTTTTCTCCATTTTTTCTCTACTTTTTCTCCACTTTTTCTCCACTTTTTCTCCACTTTTTCTCCACTTTTTCTACGATTTTTCTCCACTTTTTCTCCACTTTTTCTCCACCTTTTCTCCACCTCTTCTCCATTTCTCCACTTTTTCTCCACTTTTTCTCCATTTTTTCTCTACTTTTTCTCCATTTTTTCTCCACTTTTTCTCCACCTTTTCTCCACTTTTTCTCCATTTTTTTCTCCACTTTTTCTCCATTTTTTCTCCACTTTTTCTCCACTTTTTCTCCACTTTTTCTACGATTTTTCTCCACTTTTTCTCCACTTTTTCTCCACCTTTTCTCCACCTCTTCTCCACCTCTTCTTTTTCTCCACTTTTTCTCCATTTTTTCTCTACTTTTTCTCCATTTTTTCTCCACTTTTTCTCCACCTTTTCTCCACTTTTCCTCCATTTTTTGCTCCACTTTTTCTCCATTTTTTCTCCACTTTTTCTCCACTTTTTCTCCACTTTTTCTCCACTTTTTCTCCATTTTTTTCTCCACTTTTTCTCCACTTTTTCTCCATTTTTTCTCCACTTTTTCTCCACCTCTTCTCCACCTCTTCTCCACTTTTTCTCCGTTTTTTTCTCCACTTTTTCTCCACTTTTTCTCCACTTTTTCTCCATTTTTTCTCCACTTCTTCTCCACCTTTTCTCCACCTCTTCTCCACCTCTTCTCCACTTTTTCTCTGTTTTTTTCTCCACTTTTTCTCCACTTTTTCTCCATTTTTTCTCTACTTTTTCTCCATTTTTTCTCCACTTTTTCTCCACCTTTTCTCCACTTTTTCTCCACTTTTTCTACGATTTTTCTCCACTTTTTCTCCATTTTTTCTCCACCTTTTCTCCACCTCTTCTCCATCTCTTCTCCACTTTTTCTCCACCTTTTCTCCACTTTTTCTCTATTTTTTTCTCCACTTTTTCTCCATTTTTTCTCCACTTTTTCTCCACTTTTTCTCCATTTTTTCTCCACTTTTTCTCCACTTTTTCTCCATTTTTTCTCCACTTTTTCTCCATTTTTTCTCCACTTTTTCTCCACCTTTTCTCCACTTTTTCTCCACTTTTTCTCCATTTTTTTCTCCACTTTTTCTCCACTTTTTCTCCACTTTTTCTCCACTTTTTTTCCCACTTTTTCTCCACTTTTTCTCCACTTTTTCTCCATTTTTTCTCCACCTTTTCTCCACTTTTTCTCCACTTTTTCTCCATTTTTTTCTCCACTTTTTCTCCACTTTTTCTCCACTTTTTCTCCACTTTTTCTCCATTTTTTTCATCACTTTTTCTACATTTTTTCTCCACTTTTTCTCCACTTTTTCTCCACTTTTTCTCCGTTCTTTTTCTATGGTCGGTCTACCCATTAGCTCTGCCATGCATAGTGTAGCTCTACACCTACTGCACATGTTACTTTATGATTGACATCTCTTTCGTACCAGAGCTGTCTAAGCCTACTCTGACCCCATATTTGTCATTACTATATTGTCCTTGTACTGTATTATGACATTTGTATCATGTGTTTCATTTCTTGCTGTGTTGCAATTTTTTTGCTGCATCCCAATTGTACCTCTACATTGTTCGAGTTTATGTTATTGTTCTCTCACTCTTATGTGATACTGATTATTGTCATTTTTCAGGATTACATGCAGATAAGTCCAATCTGACGAAGGCTCAGGCCGAAACGTCATTTGTAACTTTTTTTGGACAAAAACATATATGCTTATGAAAAAAATTTTTTTCTTAATACGGACCAATAAAGAGTGATTTTGCATTACTATCCGTTGTGACTTACTGACTTAGTCTGGGAGATTTAGAGTGCCGAGGTTACTCACTAATTTTATCTATTATTACCTCTGAGCACCTATATACCAGTGAGCAGAGCTTCCTCTACAGTAGTTCTCCTGATTAGGCATGCCCTTACCTCATGAGCAGGGCATTGCAGCTTTGGTAGCAACCATTACGACATGGACTCTGCTGCTGTGGACCCGGGCAGAATGAGTGCAGATTCATTGCACCCACACTCCTCACATGAAGGGTCCGCACTCCTAGAAAATGGGGGAAACGTTCCCTGAATGTCTCTCCCCCATATTCTAGACGGTCCAGAGTCGTCGTGGGACCCCTTTATTTTTTTTCTTACAATAAATTGGTGAAAGAGGAAATGTTTTGGGGACTGTTTTTTCAAATAAATTTCTTTTGTCGATTTTTTTTTTTTTTGTTAGTACTGACAGTTTATGATGTTGGGTATCTAATAGACGCCATGACATCACAAACTGCTGGGCTTGATCTCAGGTGACTTTACAGCTAGTATCAACCCGATTTATTACCCCGTTTGCCACTGCACCAGGGCACGGGATGAGCTGGGGTGAAGCACCAGGATTGGCGCATCTAGTGGATGCGCCACGTCTGGGGTGCCTGCGGCCTGCTATTTTTAGGCTGTGAAGGCCCAATAACTATCTACCTTCCCACCCTGAGAATACCAGACCACAGCTGTCCGCTTTACCTTGGCTGGTGATCCAATTTGGGGGGGAACCCTACTTTTTTTGTGTAATTATTAATATTTATAAAATAATTATAAAAAAAGAGCCTGGGGGACCTCCACATTGGATCCCCAACCACGGTAAAGCTGCCAGCTGTGGTTTTCAGGCTACAGCCGTCTGCTTTACCCTAGCTGGCTATCAAAAACGGGGGGACCTAACGTCATTTTTTTTTTTAACTATTTTTTAAATAGAAAAAATTAATGGGCTTCCCTGTATTTTGATTGCCAACCAAGGTAACGGCAGGCAGATGGGGGTGGCAACCCATAGCTGTCTGCTTTATCTGTGCTGAGAATCAAAAATACCGCGGAGCGCTACGTCATTTTTTTAAAAGATTTATTTTTACAGCACTGTGATGTCCAGCAATCAAAATACAGGGAAGCCCATTTTGTTTTTAGTTATTTAAATAAATAATTAAAAAAAATATATATGGGCTCCTGCTGCATTTTTTGTATTGCTAGCTAAGGGTAATCCAAGCAGCTACTGGCTGCTAACCCCCACTGCTTGGTGTTACCTTCACTGGCAATGGAAAATCCAGGGAAGCATTTTTTATTTTTTTTGCCAAAAAACTACAAAAAAAGGACGTGAGCTTCACCATATTTTTGTATGCTAGCCAGGTATAGCAGGCAGGTGCTGGAAGAGTTGGATACAGCGCCAGAATATGGCGCTTCTATGAAAATGCCATTTTCTGAGGTGGCTGCAGACTGCAATTCGCAGCAGTGGGGCCCAGAAAGCTCAGGCCAACCTGTGCTGCGGATTCCAATCCCCAGCTGCCTAGTTGTACCTGGCTGGACACAAAAATGGGGCGAAGCCTACGTCATTTGTTTTCTAATTATTTCATGAAATTCATGAAATAATAAAAAAAAGGGCTTCCCTTTATTTTTGGTTCCCAGCCGGGTACAAATAGGCAACTGGGGGTTGGGGGCAGCCGTACCTGCCTGCTGTACCTGGCTAGCATACAAAAATATGGCGAAGCCCACATAATTTTTTCAGGGGGCAAAAAACGTCTGCATACAGTACTGGATGGAAAAAGGAATGAAGGTTTTACCCAGCTCATCTGCTTGATAGGAGACCGAGACCTGTGGACCGTGCAAGGAAAAAAAAAGTCGGCAATTCTTTGGTAATGATGAAGAAATCATTTCTATTCTCAAAAATAAAAAACACCATCCTTCCAGCCGAGTGTCCTTTTCATCTACAGACGTTGAAACAACTGATTTGGACTCTACTGACTATAATACAGATACATCTGATGCTAATGTGAATACTCCCTCTACTTCTGTGAGTGTTTCAAAAAACCAATCCACTCGCTTTCAAAAAAACCGAAAAAAACAAGGAGGGGTGGTCGTAAGCACAGAAAACAGCATATATCAACACGGACACTATACCAGAGGGAAAAAGAAGTAGATGTTAATGAGAATTTTTCTGTTATAAATATGTCGGCTTGCGTCTTGGATGATGATGAGATCAGTGTTTTAAAAAAAGGTCTCAATTTTGTTCCAACTAAAAAATTTGATCTTTTTGGAACAATATTGGACGTTAATAAATTTATTCGTAAATTAACGATAAAAAACCACTTTTTTCATGATGAAAATGTATCTAAAAAATCTAACATGCAACCTGAAAGTTTATTTTCTCCTGTTTCCTTCAAAGAACAAATGACATTACAGAATTTACGTGAGCTTTCAGCTGATAGTGGCAATTGTACTAATAATGATTTTGTAATTCCTGACATGATTGTTCCTAATCCACGTTTTTACCCTATTCCATCAAGGTGTGAGCATATGGGAGATTTCCAAAACATAGTTGAAAAGGAACTTACTATCCTTTCTCATCAACAGAGACCCACTGTCCAGAATTTATCTAAAAAAGAGAAACATGCTGTTCTCTCCTTGCGCAATAATCCTAATATCATCATAAAGAATGCTGATAAGGGCGGAGCAGTGGTTGTTTTGGACGTGGGCCTCTATGAAAGAGAGGTTTTAAACATGCTCAATGACAGTGACACCTACAGGAGGATCGATTTTGATCCTTCTGCAGATATAAAAAAATCATTAGAGAGATTGGTGGAAGAGGGATTGCATTTAGGTGTTATAGATAAAAAACAGGGGGAGTTCCTTAATCCACCATTCTCTCTCACTCCATTGTTGCATGCTGTCCCCAAGTCTCACAAGAATCTGTTTCCACCAACATTTAGGCCAATTGTGTCAGGCATTGATTCTGTCACAGAACACCTGTCAGAGTGGCTGGATAATCATTTGCAGTTTCTCCCCAAAATCTCTCCAGGTTATGTTCTTGACAGTAAACATGTCCTGAACATTGTTTCTCAGATCCAGTGGCAAAGTCATTACAGCTGGCTCACGTGTGACGTACAGACTTTGTATACGTCCATCCCTCATTCCCTTGCGATTCTGGCCTTAAAAGACCAACTTAAAAAATACTCGAATTATTCTGATGATCTGCAGAATTTTTTATTAGAAGTCACTTTTTTCTTATTGAAAAATAATTTTTTCACCTTCCTAGACAGAAAGTATGTTCAGCTGCGGGGCTGCTCTATGGGTGCTCGCTTCTCCCCCTCATTAGCTGGGGTCTTTATGTTCTGGTGGGAGGAGCAATTCATCTTCAGTCAAAATAACCCTTTTTCATCTAATATCATCATATACCTTCGGTACATAGATGATATACTAATTGTGTGGCAAAAACCAGAACAGAAAGTAGAGGAATTTATTTCCTATATTAATAACAATGCCCACAATTTAGTATTCACTTTTTTTCATGATCAAACGAAAATAAATTTTTTGGATATGTCACTCCATGGAAATATTGATAGTGGCAAAATTGACTGTAGTTTATATCGTAAACCCATATCAGGCAATTCTCTACTACATGCTAAAAGTTGTCACCCCAAGCATGTGGTGGAGAATATCCCCACAGGTGAATATATACGTGCAAAGAGGTGCTGCAGCAGTCAGGAAAGTTTTGAGGCAGAGTGTAGTAGTATTGATAGGAGGTTCTTGGCCAGAGGGTATAATTTTCAAAATCTTCAGAGGGCAAAAATCAAAGCGAATACTAAAAACAGATCCCAATATCTTGAAATGAACAATAAGGATAAAAATAAAGGTAACCTTCAGAACAAATTACCGGTAGTTTTTTCTACAAAATACAGCAGCAACTACTATGATGTGATCAGAATTGTTAAGAAATATCTTCCAATTTTGTCTACAGATGACACTTTACATCATATATTAAGGGATGGAGTGAAGTTTGTTTCCAAGAGAAACACGACTTTAAGTTCCATCCTATCACCAAGTGATCACACTAGCAGATGCGATTCTATTGAGGATGTAAAAACTGCCCGTAATTGGTTACCTACCACAGGATCATACAAGTGTGGACACAAGAAATGTGGACTTTGTCATTATATGTTGAATGCAAAAAATTTTTCTTCATATGCTGATAAAAAAACGTACCAAATTACTTCTATGATTAACTGTGGTTCAGACCATGTGGTTTATTTGATTTCTTGCACGATGTGCCAACTGCAGTATATTGGCATCACTTCATGCTCGCTAAGAAAAAGAATATCCGAACACATCTATGATGTGAATAATGTTACATCTAGGAAGTTGTCTAGTGCCTCCCCTCACTTTCGTGATATACATGCCGGTAGTTTTGATGGCATGAAAGTTTGTGCTATTGAGAAAGTAAAACTTCCTAAGAGAGGAGGAAATTTAAAGGATATTCTTTTTCAGAGGGAAATTAAGTGGATTTTTCTAATGGGTACCAGAACTCCCACAGGTTTGAATAAAAGAAATGAAATACTGTTTGCTTACTAATGCTGTTGTTTTTTTTTTTTTTTGTTTTTTTTTGTCTGACATTCACTTCTATGTTACCATGTATGAATACCTGCATAAAAAATGTTCCCCTCACAGGGTTAATGCTTTAGTGAAAAGCTCTTTCCATTTGATTAAACACATGTTTGGGTCTTTACTCCCTCCTTTTTAAACAAGTCCTGTGAACACATGCTTTAGAGATTGACTAAGAACCAAGTGTTTGAAACGCGTCCTCTCTGTCTTGGGTTTGTTTCACCCCAACATGGACTTTTTAATATGTAAATAATAAAGAATCAACGTTTTAAAGAATTTCCTGTTTGGATTCTAGTTGCTGGAATATCTTTCTTCATCAGTACTGGATGGAGTATGCTGAGCCTTGTAGTTCTGCAGCTGCTGTCTGTCTGTATGGAGAAGAGCAGACAGCAGCTGCAGAACTACAAGGCTCAGCATACTCCATCCAGGACTGTATGCAGAAGTTTTTTGCCCACCAAAAAAATGACGTGGGCTTCGCCATATTTTTGTATGCTAGCCAGGTACAGCAGGCAGCCACGGGCTGCCTCCAACCCCCAGTTGCCTATTTGTACCCGGCTGGGAACCAAAAATATAGGGAAGCCCGTTTTTTTTAATTATTTCACTTATTTCATGAAATAATTAAAAAACAAATGACGTGGGCTTCGCCCCATTTTTGTGTCCAGCCAGGTACAACTAGGCAGCTGGGGATTGGAATCCGCAGCACAGGTTAGCCTGAGGTTTCTGGGCGCCTCTGCTGCGAATTTCAGTCCGCAGCCGTCCCAGAAAATGGCGCTCTCATAGAAGCGCCATCATCTGGCGCTGTATCCAACTCTTCCAACAGCCCTGGAGCCGGGTGGCTTGTTGGGTAATCATGAGTTAATACTGGCTTTGTTTTACTAGCCAGTATTAAGCCAGAGATTCTTAATGTCAGGCACGTTTGACCCGGCCATTAAGAATCTCCAATAAAGGGTTAAAAAAAGACACCACACAGAGAAAAAATACTTTAATAGAAATAAATACACAGACACATTAGAGACTCCATCTTTATTACCCCTGTCAGCCCAATAAATCCCCAATAAACCAGCGCTGATAAGAGGTTTTTAATAGAGGCTTAAATTATAAGCAGCAATTTCAGCGTTCCAAGTGCCTTTAAATGAATTTGAAGAAACTGCACTTCAGGATTGTAGTGAGGATTGTAGTGAGGATGAGGTGCCCCAGCCCATCACTTGATGGGCTGGGGCACCTCATCCTCACTACAATCCTCACTAGTGTAGTAGTAGTGACGATTGTAGTGAGGATGAGGTGCCCCAGCCCATCACTTGATGGGCTGGGGCACCTCATCCTCACTACAATCCTCACTACAATCGGGAAGCAGCGTGCAGCCTTCACTCCGTGAGTGATCAGTGCTGCTAGCGGTAACAGCGGTAACGCTGACAGACAAGTTACCATAGCAACGGTGCTCCCGGAGCCGCGGTTAGCGGTGACGTCACCGCTAACTGCGTTGCTATGGCAACGGTGATCTCCGTTAATGACCGGCTGTGTCAGCCGGTCCCTAACGGAACGGGGAGTTGACCGTGTGCTAGAGCATATCGCCGGTACACGGCGATACACAAATGTGCACCGTGTACCGGAGAGATGCACTCGCAGGTCCTACATGACGCGTCATAGTCATGTGACCAGTCTGTTGCCAATGAGATAATAGCCACGTGACTGGTCACATGGCTATTTTGATGTCACGATAGGTCCTGCTTCTCTGCTGGCAGTGCCGGTCACCGGGAGGATTCAGCGATCATCGGATGGAATAGCGGCAGGAGACAGAGTGCAGGAGGGATCGCGGGGACCGGTAAGTGTTATGGCAATGTTTATTTACTGTATGTGTACATTTATAATGCATTTTTATGTGTTTGTGATTGCCTCCCAGTATAGCCTATTGGTTCGAGTTCGGTTCGTCGAACGTTCGACGAACCGAACTCGAACGAGACCTCCGTTCGGCGAACCACCTCGAGCCGAACTGCGACCGGTTCGCTCATCTCTACTCAGTACTGAGATTGAATCTCAGATTGCTGAGGCTCAAGATGAGGCCCCATCTGGGGTTCAAGTTAACAAGTCATTTGTTCCCCTAAATCTTTGCCTTATGGCTTTGGGGGAGCATCATGAATCTGTTCTGGCTGGTCACCCTGGGGGGAAAGTTACTCTGGATCTCATATTGTGTAACTTTTGGTGGCCCAGAATCTGAAGTGATGTGGTATCCTATAGGGATGGGCGAACCCCATGATGTTCGGTGTTCAGGAGACTCACCCAAACATTTTGTAAAGTTCACGTTTGGGTTCTGATATAACACAAACTTGCATCCGAACCCCAAACTTGGACTTTACAGTTATGTGATGGGCGGGGAGGGGCTTTAAAATAAAGAATACAGTTAATAATAAATATTGTCATTATACTTACAGGTCCAGCGACGCGTCCTGCAGACGGTCTCCTGCAGCTTCTCCTTCCGAGTACGATCATCGCTAAGCCGCCTGGTAATAAAAGGACCTTCCGTGACGTCATAGCATGTGACCAGTCACGTGTGTATTATCCCATTGTCTACAGACTGGTAACATGTCTATGACGTCATGCTAGGTCCTGTAAGTGCATCTCGCCAGTATGTGGGGCTCGCCGGAGCAACTCCATACTTACTATACTCGACGAGTGCCATGTACCGGCGAGATGCTCGGGCACATGCTTGGTTTCCCGTCCCTTCATGTCGGCGCTCTTTACAGAGTCAGTCCACATGCAGGGATTAGCTGCCACAGCCGGTGAATCGCAGCGCCGGGAATCAGGTGATCGGAGATCGGAGATCACTGTTGCCATAGTAACCCACCCGTCAGGTTACTTTGGCAACGGTGGCAGCGGTAATGTCACCGCTTACTAGAGATGAGCGAACCGGTCGCGGTTCGGCTCGAGGTTGGTTCGCCGAACGGACCTCCCGTTCGAGTTCGGTTCGTCGAACGTTCGACGAACCGAACTCGAACTGCATAGGAAACAATGGCAGGCAATCACAAACACAGAAAAACACCTAGAAAACACCCTCAAAGGTGTCCTAAAGGTGACAAACAACTCAAACACATTGGAAAGTGACAAGGACATATACTCATGCGAAAACAAAACAGCTGGACAAGGAAAAAGAGGAGGACACACAGATATAGGCATGGCACGCCCTTCTAAAATCATGTAAAACACCGCAAGGTGACTCCAAGCGGAGTCTCCATTTTTTCCAAAAATTGGGCCACACACACACCCACCCCTTCAGTGGTAGCACTTGTGCCCCAGTTGCACACTTCACAGCTAGATTTGCATCAAGCACATTGAAAAATACGCCATAATTAACCGTCCCCAGGATGACACCAGGGTAGGTAGCTAAGTCTTTCCTGATCCCAGCTCTGTGCAGCTTGGATCATTTATAAAAAACACAGCAATCAAGGGTTACTCCAAGCAGAGTCTCCCTTTTTTCCAAAAGTTGGGCCCCACACACCCACCCATTCAGTGGCAGCAGTTGTGCCCTAGTTGTACACTTCACAGCTACATTTGCATCAAGCACATTCAAAAATACGCCATTCTTATCCATCCCCAGGATGACACCGGGGTAGGTAGCAAAGTCTTTGCTGACCCATGACTTGTTCATCTTGGCTTCTTTTAAAAACAATGTAAGCAAGGGTTACTCCAAGCGGAGTCTCTTTTTTTTCCAAAAATTGGGCCCCACACACCCACCCATTCAGTGGCAGCAGTTGTGCCCCAGTTTTACACTTCACAGCTAGATTTGCATCAAGCACATTCAAAAATACGTCATTCTTATCCGTCCCCAGGATGACACCGGGGTAGGTAGCAAAGTCTTTCCTGATCCCAGCTCTGTTCATCTTGGCTTCTTTTAAAAACACATCAAGCAAGGGTTACTCCAAGCGGAGTCTCCCTTTTTTTCCAAAAATTGGGCCCCACACACCCACCCATTCAGTGGCAGCAGTTGTGCCCCAGTTGTACACTTCACAGCTACATTTGCATCAAGCACATTCAAAAATACGCCATTCTTATCCGTCCCCAGGATGACACCGGGGTAGGTAGCAAAATCTTTCCTGATCCCAGCTCTGTTCATCTTGGCTTCTTTTAAAAACACATCAAGCAAGGGTTACTCCAAGCGGAGTCTCCCTTTTTTTCCAAAAATTGGGCCCCACACACCCACCCATTCAGTGGCAGCAGTTGTGCCCCAGTTGTACACTTCACAGCTACATTTGCATCAAGCACATTCAAAAATACGCCATTCTTATCCGTCCCCAGGATGACACCGGGGTAGGTAGCAAAGTCTTTCCTGATCCCAGCTCTGTTCATCTTGGCTTCTTTTAAAAACACATCAAGCAAGGGTTACTCCAAGCGGAGTCTCCCTTTTTTTCCAAAAATTGGGCCCCACACACCCACCCATTCAGTGGCAGCAGTTGTGCCCTAGTTGTACACTTCACAGCTACATTTGCATCAAGCACATTCAAAAATACGCCATTCTTATCCATCCCCAGGATGACACCGGGGTAGGTAGCAAAGTCTTTGCTGACCCATGACTTGTTCATCTTGGCTTCTTTTAAAAACAATGTAAGCAAGGGTTACTCCAAGCGGAGTCTCCCTTTTTTCCAAAAATTGGGCCCCACACACCCACCCATTCAGTGGCAGCAGTTGTGCCCCAGTTGTACACTTCACAGCTAGATTTGCATCAAGCACATTCAAAAATACGTCATTCTTATCCGTCCCCAGGATGACACCGGGGTAGGTAGCAAAGTCTTTCCTGATCCCAGCTCTGTTCATCTTGGCTTCTTTTAAAAACACATCAAGCAAGGGTTACTCCAAGCGGAGTCTCCCTTTTTTTCCAAAAATTGGGCCCCACACACCCACCCATTCAGTGGCAGCAGTTGTGCCCCAGTTGTACACTTCACAGCTACATTTGCATCAAGCACATTCAAAAATACGCCATTCTTATCCGTCCCCAGGATGACACCGGGGTAGGTAGCAAAGTCTTTCCTGATCCCAGCTCTGTTCATCTTGGCTTCTTTTAAAAACACATCAAGCAAGGGTTACTCCAAGCGGAGTCTCCCTTTTTTTCCAAAAATTGGGCCCCACACACCCACCCATTCAGTGGCAGCAGTTGTGCCCCAGTTGTACACTTCACAGCTACATTTGCATCAAGCACATTCAAAAATACGCCATTCTTATCCGTCCCCAGGATGACACCGGGGTAGGTAGCAAAGTCTTTCCTGATCCCAGCTCTGTTCATCTTGGCTTCTTTTAAAAACACATCAAGCAAGGGTTACTCCAAGCGGAGTCTCCCTTTTTTTCCAAAAATTGGGCCCCACACACCCACCCATTCAGTGGCAGCAGTTGTGCCCTAGTTGTACACTTCACAGCTACATTTGCATCAAGCACATTCAAAAATACGCCATTCTTATCCATCCCCAGGATGACACCGGGGTAGGTAGCAAAGTCTTTGCTGACCCATGACTTGTTCATCTTGGCTTCTTTTAAAAACAATGTAAGCAAGGGTTACTCCAAGCGGAGTCTCCCTTTTTTCCAAAAATTGGGCCCCACACACCCACCCATTCAGTGGCAGCAGTTGTGCCCCAGTTGTACACTTCACAGCTAGATTTGCATCAAGCACATTCAAAAATACGTCATTCTTATCCGTCCCCAGGATGACACCGGGGTAGGTAGCAAAGTCTTTCCTGATCCCAGCTCTGTTCATCTTGGCTTCTTTTAAAAACACATCAAGCAAGGGTTACTCCAAGCGGAGTCTCCCTTTTTTTTCCAAAAATTGGGCCCCACACACCCACCCATTCAGTGGCAGCAGTTGTGCCCTAGTTGTACACTTCACAGCTACATTTGCATCAAGCACATTCAAAAATACGCCATTCTTATCCATCCCCAGGATGACACCGGGGTAGGTAGCAAAGTCTTTGCTGACCCATGACTTGTTCATCTTGGCTTCTTTTAAAAACAATGTAAGCAAGGGTTACTCCAAGCGGAGTCTCCCTTTTTTCCAAAAATTGGGCCCCACACACCCACCCATTCAGTGGCAGCAGTTGTGCCCCAGTTGTACACTTCACAGCTAGATTTGCATCAAGCACATTCAAAAATACGTCATTCTTATCCGTCCCCAGGATGACACCGGGGTAGGTAGCAAAGTCTTTCCTGATCCCAGCTCTGTTCATCTTGGCTTCTTTTAAAAACACATCAAGCAAGGGTTACTCCAAGCGGAGTCTCCCTTTTTTTCCAAAAATTGGGCCCCACACACCCACCCATTCAGTGGCAGCACTTGTGCCCTAGTTGTACACTTCACAGCTAGATTTGCATCAAGCACATTCCAAAATACGCCATAATTAACCGTCCCCAGGATGACACCAGGGTAGGTAGCAAAGTCTTTCCTGATCCCAGCTCTGTTCATCTTGGCTTCTTTTAAAAACAATGTAAGCAAGGGTTACTCCAAGCGGAGTCTCCCTTTTTTCCAAAAATTGGGCCCCACACACCCACCCATTCAGTGGCAGCAGTTGTGCCCCAGTTGTACACTTCACAGCTACATTTGCATCAAGCACATTCAAAAATACGCCATTCTTATCCGTCCCCAGGATGACACCGGGGTAGGTAGCAAAGTCTTTCCTGATCCCAGCTCTGTTCATCTTGGCTTCTTTTAAAAACACATCAAGCAAGGGTTACTCCAAGCGGAGTCTCCCTTTTTTTCCAAAAATTGGGCCCCACACACCCACCCATTCAGTGGCAGCAGTTGTGCCCTAGTTGTACACTTCACAGCTACATTTGCATCAAGCACATTCAAAAATACGCCATTCTTATCCATCCCCAGGATGACACCGGGGTAGGTAGCAAAGTCTTTGCTGACCCATGACTTGTTCATCTTGGCTTCTTTTAAAAACAATGTAAGCAAGGGTTACTCCAAGCGGAGTCTCCCTTTTTTCCAAAAATTGGGCCCCACACACCCACCCATTCAGTGGCAGCAGTTGTGCCCCAGTTGTACACTTCACAGCTACATTTGCATCAAGCACATTCAAAAATACGCCATTCTTATCCGTCCCCAGGATGACACCGGGGTAGGTAGCAAAGTCTTTCCTGATCCCAGCTCTGTTCATCTTGGCTTCTTTTAAAAACACATCAAGCAAGGGTTACTCCAAGCGGAGTCTCCCTTTTTTTCCAAAAATTGGGCCCCACACACCCACCCATTCAGTGGCAGCAGTTGTGCCCTAGTTGTACACTTCACAGCTACATTTGCATCAAGCACATTCAAAAATACGCCATTCTTATCCATCCCCAGGATGACACCGGGGTAGGTAGCAAAGTCTTTGCTGACCCATGACTTGTTCATCTTGGCTTCTTTTAAAAACAATGTAAGCAAGGGTTACTCCAAGCGGAGTCTCCCTTTTTTCCAAAAATTGGGCCCCACACACCCACCCATTCAGTGGCAGCAGTTGTGCCCCAGTTGTACACTTCACAGCTAGATTTGCATCAAGCACATTCAAAAATACGTCATTCTTATCCGTCCCCAGGATGACACCGGGGTAGGTAGCAAAGTCTTTCCTGATCCCAGCTCTGTTCATCTTGGCTTCTTTTAAAAACACATCAAGCAAGGGTTACTCCAAGCGGAGTCTCCCTTTTTTTCCAAAAATTGGGCCCCACACACCCACCCATTCAGTGGCAGCACTTGTGCCCTAGTTGTACACTTCACAGCTAGATTTGCATCAAGCACATTCCAAAATACGCCATAATTAACCGTCCCCAGGATGACACCAGGGTAGGTAGCAAAGTCTTTCCTGATCCCAGCTCTGTTCATCTTGGCTTCTTTTAAAAACAATGTAAGCAAGGGTTACTCCAAGCGGAGTCTACCTTTTTTTCCAAAAATTGTGCCCCACACACACCCACCCATTCAGTGGCAGCAGTTGTGCCCTAGTTGTACACTTCACAGCTACATTTGCATCAAGCACATTCAAAAATACGCCATTCTTATCCATCCCCAGGATGACACCGGGGTAGGTAGCAAAGTCTTTGCTGACCCATGACTTGTTCATCTTGGCTCCTTTTAAAAACAATGTAAGCAAGGGTTACTCCAAGCGGAGTCTCCCTTTTTTCCAAAAATTGGGCCCCACACACCCACCCATTCAGTGGCAGCAGTTGTGCCCCAGTTGTGCACTTCACAGCTAGATTTGCATCAAGCACATTCAAAAATACGTCATTCTTATCCGTCCCCAGGATGACACCGGGGTAGGTAGCAAAGTCTTTGCTGACCCATGACTTGTTCATCTTGGCTTCTTTTAAAAACAATGTAAGCAAGGGTTACTCCAAGCGGAGTCTCCCTTTTTTTCCAAAAATTGGGCCCCACACACCCACCCATTCAGTGGCAGCAGTTGTGCCCCAGTTGTACACTTCACAGCTAGATTTGCATCAAGCACATTCAAAAATACGTCATTCTTATCCGTCCCCAGGATGACACCGGGGTAGGTAGCAAAGTCTTTCCTGATCCCAGCTCTGTTCATCTTGGCTTCTTTTAAAAACACATCAAGCAAGGGTTACTCCAAGCGGAGTCTCCCTTTTTTTCCAAAAATTGGGCCCCACACACCCACCCATTCAGTGGCAGCAGTTGTGCCCCAGTTGTACACTTCACAGCTAGATTTGCATCAAGCACATTCAAAAATACGTCATTCTTATCCGTCCCCAGGATGACACCGGGGTAGGTAGCAAAGTCTTTCCTGATCCCAGCTCTGTTCATCTTGGCTTCTTTTAAAAACACATCAAGCAAGGGTTACTCCAAGCGGAGTCTCCCTTTTTTTCCAAAAATTGGGCCCCACACACCCACCCATTCAGTGGCAGCAGTTGTGCCCTAGTTGTACACTTCACAGCTACATTTGCATCAAGCACATTCAAAAATACGCCATTCTTATCCATCCCCAGGATGACACCGGGGTAGGTAGCAAAGTCTTTGCTGACCCATGACTTGTTCATCTTGGCTTCTTTTAAAAACAATGTAAGCAAGGGTTACTCCAAGCGGAGTCTCCCTTTTTTCCAAAAATTGGGCCCCACACACCCACCCATTCAGTGGCAGCAGTTGTGCCCCAGTTGTACACTTCACAGCTAGATTTGCATCAAGCACATTCAAAAATACGTCATTCTTATCCGTCCCCAGGATGACACCGGGGTAGGTAGCAAAGTCTTTCCTGATCCCAGCTCTGTTCATCTTGGCTTCTTTTAAAAACACATCAAGCAAGGGTTACTCCAAGCGGAGTCTCCCTTTTTTTCCAAAAATTGGGCCCCACACACCCACCCATTCAGTGGCAGCAGTTGTGCCCTAGTTGTACACTTCACAGCTACATTTGCATCAAGCACATTCAAAAATACGCCATTCTTATCCATCCCCAGGATGACACCGGGGTAGGTAGCAAAGTCTTTGCTGACCCATGACTTGTTCATCTTGGCTTCTTTTAAAAACAATGTAAGCAAGGGTTACTCCAAGCGGAGTCTCCCTTTTTTCCAAAAATTGAGCCCCACACACCCACCCATTCAGTGGCAGCAGTTGTGCCCCAGTTGTACACTTCACAGCTAGATTTGCATCAAGCACATTCAAAAATACGTCATTCTTATCCGTCCCCAGGATGACACCGGGGTAGGTAGCAAAGTCTTTCCTGATCCCAGCTCTGTTCATCTTGGCTTCTTTTAAAAACACATCAAGCAAGCGTTACTCCAAGCGGAGTCTCCCTTTTTTTCCAAAAATTGGGCCCCACACACCCACCCATTCAGTGGCAGCACTTGTTCCCTAGTTGTACACTTCACAGCTAGATTTGCATCAAGCACATTCCAAAATACGCCATAATTAACCGTCCCCAGGATGACACCAGGGTAGGTAGCAAAGTCTTTCCTGATCCCAGCTCTGTTCATCTTGGCTTCTTTTAAAAACACATCAAGCAAGGGTTACTCCAAGCGGAGTCTCCCTTTTTTTCCAAAAATTGGGCCCCACACACCCACCCATTCAGTGGCAGCAGTTGTGCCCCAGTTGTACACTTCACAGCTACATTTGCATCAAGCACATTCAAAAATACGCCATTCTTATCCGTCCCCAGGATGACACCGGGGTAGGTAGCAAAGTCTTTCCTGATCCCAGCTCTGTTCATCTTGGCTTCTTTTAAAAACACATCAAGCAAGGGTTACTCCAAGCGGAGTCTCCCTTTTTTTCCAAAAATTGGGCCCCACACACCCACCCATTCAGTGGCAGCAGTTGTGCCCTAGTTGTACACTTCACAGCTACATTTGCATCAAGCACATTCAAAAATACGCCATTCTTATCCATCCCCAGGATGACACCGGGGTAGGTAGCAAAGTCTTTGCTGACCCATGACTTGTTCATCTTGGCTTCTTTTAAAAACAATGTAAGCAAGAGTTACTCCAAGCGGAGTCTCCCTTTTTTCCAAAAATTGGGCCCCACACACCCACCCATTCAGTGGCAGCAGTTGTGCCCCAGTTGTACACTTCACAGCTAGATTTGCATCAAGCACATTCAAAAATACGTCATTCTTATCCGTCCCCAGGATGACACTGGGGTAGGTAGCAAAGTCTTTCCTGATCCCAGCTCTGTTCATCTTGGCTTCTTTTAAAAACAATGTAAGCAAGGGTTACTCCAAGCGGAGTCTCCCTTTTTTTCCAAAAATTGTGCCCCACACACACCCACCCATTCAGTGGCAGCACTTGTGCCCTAGTTGTACACTTCACAGCTAGATTTGCATCAAGCACATTCAAAATCCACAAGCATTTACTCTCCCCAGGATGACACAGGGGTTGTAAATTCCTTCTGGATCCATGACTTGTTCATTTTGATGAACGTCAGTCTGTCCACATTGTCACTGGACAGACGCGTGCGCTTATCTGTCAGCACACACCCAGCAGCACTGAAGACACGTTCAGAGACAACGCTGGCAGCTGGACACGACAAAATCTCCAAGGCGTAAGTTGCGAGCTCTGGCCATTTTTCTAGGTTTGAAGCCCAAAAGGAGCAAGGCTCCAGTTGCACAGTCATGGCATCGATGTTCATTTGGAGATACTCCTGTATCATCCTCTCCAGCCGTTGACTATGTGTCAGACTTGTTGTCTCTGGTGGCCTTGCAAAGGAGGGTCTAAAAAAATTATGAAAAGATTCCATAAAATTGCTGTTACCAGCACCAGATACGGTCCTACTGGTACGTGTAGACTGTTGAAGATGACGAGACCGTCCCATGTTTGTCAAGTTACAACTGGGAGATTCACTCCCTGCACCTGCACGGTTGTTTGGTGGAAAAGCAGATCTAAGATCGAGTAACAGCTTCTGCTGATACTCCTGCATACGTGCGTCCCTTTCTATGGCTGGAATTATGTCACAAAATTTGGACTTGTACCGGGGATCTAATAGTGTGGCAAGCCAGTAGTCATCATCACTTCTAATTTTGACAATACGAGGGTCATGTTGGAGGTAGTGCAACAAGAAGGCACTCATGTGTCTTGCGCAGCCATGTGGACCAAGTCCACGCTGTGTTTGTGGCATAGAGGTGCTAACCGTTCTTTCTTCCTCTGACATCTCCCCCCAACCTCTTTCAACTGAAATTTGACCAAGGTCTCCCTCATCTGCTGAGTCTTCCATGTCCATGGACAGTTCGTCCTCCATTTCTTCATGTCCTCCTGCACCTTCCTCAACATCTCGCCTGCTACCATGCGCCCTTGTTGATCCCTGTACCCCATGCTCCCATGCCTGGCGCCTTGGTGATGATGAACGTCTGGACCTTGGTGATGTTGTTGTGTCTTGCGCATATGAATCCTCCTGTAGCTCATCCCCTTCCTGTTGTCCCACCCCCTGACTCCGAATAGTGTTTAGCGTATGTTCCAGCATGTGAATGACTGGAATCGTCATGCTGATAATGGCATTGTCAGCGCTAAACATATTCGTCGCCATGTCGAAACTGTGCAGAAGGGTGCATAGGTCCTTGATCTGAGACCACTCCATCAGGGTGATCTGCCCCACCCCTGCATCTCGTTGGCCCAGGCTATACGTCATGACGTATTGCACCAGGGCACGGCGGTGCTGCCACAGTCGCTGTAACATGTGGAGAGTTGAATTCCAGCGTGTCGCCACATCGCATTTCAGGCAATGAACCGGCAGGCCGAAAGACTTCTGGAGCGATGCAAGTCGCTCAGCTGCGGCGCTTGAACGGCGGAAGTGAGCAGACAGTTTTCGTGCCCTGTTCAGAAGGCCATCTAGGCCGGGATACTGTGTTAAAAATTGCTGCACGACAAGGTTCAACACGTGAGCCATACAAGGTACGTGTGTCACCTTGCCCAGGCGAAGGGCCGCACCCAGGTTTGCAGCATTGTCGCACACGGCCTTACCAGGCTGCAGGTTGAGTGGAGACAACCATTTATTAAACTCGGACCGCAGAGCTGACCACAACTCCTCAGCTGTGTGACTCTTATTTCCAAGACATGTCAAGCTAAAGACCGCCTGATGCCGTTGCGCTCTGCTGCCAGCATAGTAATGAGGGGTGCGTGATTCCTTCTGCGCAGTGAGAACGCTGGTGGCCTGACCAGGCAGGCTTGGGGCGGAGGTGGAGGACCCAGATGAGGTGGAGGATGCAGAAGCAGTGGCGGAACTTGGACAGACAGAGGATTGACACACAAGTCGTGGGGACGGCAAGACTTGTGCAGCAGACCCTTCACCATCTATCACCATAGTTACCCAGTGCCCAGTCAGCGACATGTAACGTCCCTGTCCATGCTTACTGGTCCAAGTATCGGTGGTGAAATGCACCCGTTCACACACAGAGTTTCTCAAGGAAGCGGTGATGTTGTGTGCGACATGCTGGTGTAGCGCGGGCACACCTTTCTTAGAGAAGTAGTGGCGACTAGGCATCTGGTACTGGGGCACAGCGACAGACATAAGGTCTCTAAAATCCTGTGTGTCCACTAGGCGGAAAGGCAGCATTTCGGTAGCCAACAGCTTACAGAGGGATAGAGTCAACCTCTTAGCTTTGTCATGGGTCGGAGGAAGTGGCCTTTTATTTGACCACATCTGAGGGACAGAGATCTGGCTGCTGTGTGTAGACGGTGTTGAGTAGGGTGTCCCTGGAAAAATGCAGGTTTGTGAGGAAAGTGCAGGCGGAGACATGATGTTGCCTTCATCCAACGTTGGTGCTATCGATGTCTGAGAGAGCTGTACACACTCACTTGTTTCCCCTTCCAAACCAACTGACGACCTTACAAGCAAACTGCCTGTTGCGGTTACAGTGGTGGAAGTTTTGCGTGGAAAAACAGGTGTGACAGCTGTCCCCACAGTCCTAGAAGATGAAGAGCGCGCGGATGCACTGGAAGGGGCGGGCGGTGGATGGTTCGCTCCGCTAGGCCGCATTGCAGCACGGTGAGCTTCCCACCGGGACTTATGATATTTAGTCATGTGACGATTCATGGAAGAAGTTGTCAAACTGCTGAGGTTTTGACCTCTACTAACAGAATCATGACAAATGTTACATATCACATGAGTTGGGCGATCTTTTTCGATGTGAAAAAAGGACCAGGCTAGGCAAGGCTTAGAGGCCATGCGACCTGTTGATCCACCCCGAATAATGCTCATAGGCAGAGTGGTGGCTGAGGATGCAGTTGTAGACGTGCTACCAGTGCTCCGACTCTGTCCAGGAAGGCGCAAGGTAACTTCGTCGTCGGTTGCATCCTCCTCCACCGCCTCTGTTGACCTCCTCGAGTGCCTGACTGGGGGTTGACAGTAGGTGGGATCTAGAACGTCATCATCAATTGTTGTGTTTGCACTCCCCTCCCCCTCAGACCGAGCCTCTTCTTGCCCTGACCGAATATTTAAGTTGTCATCCCAATCGGGTATCTGCGTCTCATCTTCATCAGTATGTTCCTCATTGTCTATAACCACAGGTGTTACAGTTTGTGACAAAGGGTCAACATTATGCTCAGAAACTTGGTCCTCACGGCCTGAATCAGAGTCACAAAGGTTCTGGGCATCACTGCAGACCATTTCCTGTTCTGTACTCACTGTAGCTTGGGAGCAGACCTCTGATTCCCAGGCTATAGTGTGACTGAACAGCTCTGCAGACTCAGCCATCTCAGTTCCACCATACTGTGCAGGGCTGATGGAGACATCAGAGCTGGGAGAAATCAAGTGTGATTGGGATGACAACTCAGAGGACTGGTGTTTTTTGGATGCGGTACTTGAAGTGGCTGAGAGGGCACTTGTTGGACCACTTGAGATCCATTCAAGCATTTTCCTTTTTTGCCCATCATCTACCTTTGTTCCTCTTGTTCGTGTCCGTAAAAAAGGGAGCACATCGGATTGTCCACAATAAGTAGTAGACATCTTACTTTTGCTAGTAGATGGTCTATCTGCAGCAGATGATAATGGAGCTTTGCCACCTTCCCCACTGACAAAACCTTTTTTGCCTTTTCCACCACGCCTGTTCCCCTTCCCACCAGCATCTGTCATTTTGCCACTCATGTTGATTGCGACAAGATTGTGGACTGAAAATGTGGTAGTAAAAATTGAGAGGTGGTGAAGATTGCAGTGTTGGTCTAGCTTTATTAACAGCAGAATAATAAAGAATAAATATCCCTGACAATGTAACTTAGTTATAATTAGTTGGAGTGTGCAACGCAGGCAGACGTGCTGCAAATGTCTTGGCACTAGTGGGACTAAAGCAAAGTCCAATAGCCACGTATAGGATGCCACTAGGTACACTGAGTGTTTGCTAGTATAATGGCTTAGTTATAATTAGTTGGAGTGTGCAACGCAGGCAGATGCGCTCTGCAAATGTCTTGGCACTAGTGGGACTATAGCAAAGTCCAATAGCCACGTATAGGATGCCACTAGGTACACTGAGTGTGTGCTAGTATAATGGCTTAGTTATAATTAGTTGGAGTGTGCAATGCAGGCAGATGCGTTCTGCAAATGTCTTGGCACTAGTGGGACTAAAGCAAAGTCCAATAGCCACGTATAGGATGCCACTAGGTACACTGAGTGTTTGCTAGTATAATGGCTTAGTTATAATTAGTTGGAGTGTGCAACGCAGGCAGATGCGCTCTGCAAATGTCTTGGCACTAGTGGGACTATAGCAAAGTCCAATAGCCACGTATAGGATGCCACTAGGTACACTGAGTGTGTGCTAGTATAATGGCTTAGTTATAATTAGTTGGAGTGTGCAACGCAGGCAGATGCGCTCTGCAAATGTCTTGGCACTAGTGGGACTATAGCAAAGTCCAATAGCCACGTATAGGATGCCACTAGGTACACTGAGTGTTTGCTAGTATAATGGCTTAGTTATAATTAGTTGGAGTGTGCAACGCAGGCAGATGCGCTCTGCAAATGTCTTGGCACTAGTGGGACTATATCAAAGTCCAATAGCCACGTATAGGATGCCACTAGGTACACTGAGTGTGTGCTAGTATAATGGCTTAGTTATAATTAGTTGGAGTGTGCAACGCAGGCAGATGCGTTCTGCAAATGTCTTGGCACTAGTGGGACTAAAGCAAAGTCCAATAGCCACGTATAGGATGCCACTAGGTACACTGAGTGTTTGCTAGTATAATGGCTTAGTTATAATTAGTTGGAGTGTGCAACGCAGGCAGATGCGCTCTGCAAATGTCTTGGCACTAGTGGGACTATAGCAAAGTCCAATAGCCACGTATAGGATGCCACTAGGTACACTGAGTGTGTGCTAGTATAATGGCTTAGTTATAATTAGTTGGAGTGTGCAACGCAGGCAGATGCGCTCTGCAAATGTCTTGGCACTAGTGGGACTATAGCAAAGTCCAATAGCCACGTATAGGATGCCACTAGGTACACTGAGTGTTTGCTAGTATAATGGCTTAGTTATAATTAGTTGGAGTGTGCAACGCAGGCAGATGCGCTCTGCAAATGTCTTGGCACTAGTGGGACTATAGCAAAGTCCAATAGCCACGTATAGGATGCCACTAGGTACACTGAGTGTGTGCTAGTATAATGGCTTAGTTATAATTAGTTGGAGTGTGCAACGCAGGCAGATGCGTTCTGCAAATGTCTTGGCACTAGTGGGACTAAAGCTAAGTCCAATAGCCACGTATAGGATGCCACTAGGTACACTAAGTGTTTGCTAGTATAATGGCTTAGTTATAATTAGTTGGAGTGTGCAACGCAGGCAGATGCGCTCTGCAAATGTCTTGGCACTAGTGGGACTATAGCAAAGTCCAATAGCCACGTATAGGATGCCACTAGGTACACTGAGTGTGTGCTAGTATAATGGCTTAGTTATAATTAGTTGGAGTGTGCAACGCAGGCAGATGCGCTCTGCAAATGTCTTGGCACTAGTGGGACTATAGCAAAGTCCAATAGCCACGTATAGGATGCCACTAGGTACACTGAGTGTGTGCTAGTATAATGGCTTAGTTATAATTAGTTGGAGTGTGCAACGCAGGCAGATGCGTTCTGCAAATGTCTTGGCACTAGTGGGACTAAAGCAAAGTCCAATAGCCACGTATAGGATGCCACTAGGTACACTAAGTGTTTGCTAGTATAATGGCTTAGTTATAATTAGTTGGAGTGTGCAACGCAGGCAGATGCGCTCTGCAAATGTCTTGGCACTAGTGGGACTATAGCAAAGTCCAATAGCCACGTATAGGATGCCACTAGGTACACTGAGTGTGTGCTAGTATAATGGCTTAGTTATAATTAGTTGGAGTGTGCAACGCAGGCAGATGCGCTCTGCAAATGTCTTGGCACTAGTGGGACTATAGCAAAGTCCAATAGCCACGTATAGGATGCCACTAGGTACACTGAGTGTTTGCTAGTATAATGGCTTAGTTATAATTAGTTGGAGTGTGCAACGCAGGCAGATGCGCTCTGCAAATGTCTTGGCACTAGTGGGACTAAAGCAAAGTCCAATAGCCACGTATAGGATGCCACTAGGTACACTAAGTGTTTGCTAGTATAATGGCTTAGTTATAATTAGTTGGAGTGTGCAACGCAGGCAGATGCGCTCTGGAAATGTCTTGGCACTAGTGGGACTATAGCAAAGTCCAATAGCCACATATAGGATGCCACTAGGTACACTGAGTGTGTGCTAGTATAATGGCTTAGTTATAATTAGTTGGAGTGTGCAACGCAGGCAGATGCGTTCTGCAAATGTCTTGGCACTAGTGGGACTAAAGCAAAGTCCAATAGCCACGAATAGGATGCCACTAGGTACACTAAGTGTTTGCTAGTATAATGGCTTAGTTATAATTAGTTGGAGTGTGCAACGCAGGCAGATGCGCTCTGCAAATGTCTTGGCACTAGTGGGACTATAGCAAAGTCCAATAGCCACGTATAGGATGCCACTAGGTACACTGAGTGTGTGCTAGTATAATGGCTTAGTTATAATTAGTTGGAGTGTGCAACGCAGGCAGATGCGCTCTGCAAATGTCTTGGCACTAGTGGGACTATAGCAAAGTCCAATAGCCACGTATAGGATGCCACTAGGTACACTGAGTGTGTGCTAGTATAATGGCTTAGTTATAATTAGTTGGAGTGTGCAACGCAGGCAGATGCGCTCTGCAAATGTCTTGGCACTAGTGGGACTATAGCAAAGTCCAATAGCCACGTATAGGATGCCACTAGGTACACTGAGTGTGTGCTAGTATAATGGCTTAGTTATAATTAGTTGGAGTGTGCAACGCAGGCAGATGCGTTCTGCAAATGTCTTGGCACTAGTGGGACTAAAGCAAAGTCCAATAGCCACGTATAGGATGCCACTAGGTACACTAAGTGTTTGCTAGTATAATGGCTTAGTTATAATTAGTTGGCGTGTGCAACGCAGGCAGATGCGCTCTGCAAATGTCTTGGCACTAGTGGGACTATAGCAAAGTCCAATAGCCACGTATAGGATGCCACTAGGTACACTGAGTGTGTGCTAGTATAATGGCTTAGTTATAATTAGTTGGAGTGTGCAACGCAGGCAGATGCGTTCTGCAAATGTCTTGGCACTAGTGGGACTAAAGCAAAGTCCAATAGCCACGTATAGGATGCCACTAGGTACACTAAGTGTTTGCTAGTATAATGGCTTAGTTATAATTAGTTGGAGTGTGCAACGCAGGCAGATGCGCTCTGCAAATGTCTTGGCACTAGTGGGACTATAGCAAAGTCCAATAGCCACGTATAGGATGCCACTAGGTACACTGAGTGTGTGCTAGTATAATGGCTTAGTTATAATTAGTTGGAGTGTGCAACGCAGGCAGATGCGTTCTGCAAATGTCTTGGCACTAGTGGGACTAAAGCAAAGTCCAATAGCCACGTATAGGATGCCACTAGGTACACTAAGTGTTTGCTAGTATAATGGCTTAGTTATAATTAGTTGGAGTGTGCAACGCAGGCAGATGCGTTCTGCAAATGTCTTGGCACTAGTGGGACTAAAGCAAAGTCCAATAGCCACGTATAGGATGCCACTAGGTACACTGAGTGTTTGCTAGTATAATGGCTTAGTTATAATTAGTTGGAGTGTGCAACGCAGGCAGATGCGCTCTGCAAATGTCTTGGCACTAGTGGGACTATAGCAAAGTCCAATAGCCACGTATAGGATGCCACTAGGTACACTGAGTGTGTGCTAGTATAATTGCTTAGTTATAATTAGTTGGAGTGTGCAACGCAGGCAGATGCGTTCTGCAAATGTCTTGGCACTAGTGGGACTATAGCAAAGTCCAATAGCCACGTATAGGATGCCACTAGGTACACTGAGTGTTTGCTAGTATAATGGCTTAGTTATAATTAGTTGGAGTGTGCAACGCAGGCAGATGCGCTCTGCAAATGTCTTGGCACTAGTGGGACTATAGCAAAGTCCAATAGCCACGTATAGGATGCCACTAGGTACACTGAGTGTGTGCTAGTATAATGGCTTAGTTATAATTAGTTGGAGTGTGCAACGCAGGCAGATGCGTTCTGCAAATGTCTTGGCACTAGTGGGACTAAAGCAAAGTCCAATAGCCACGTATAGGATGCCACTAGGTACACTAAGTGTTTGCTAGTATGATGGCTTAGTTATAATTAGTTGGAGTGTGCAACGCAGGCAGATGCGCTCTGCAAATGTCTTGGCACTAGTGGGACTATAGCAAAGTCCAATAGCCACGTATAGGATGCCACTAGGTACACTGAGTGTGTGCTAGTATAATGGCTTAGTTATAATTAGTTGGAGTGTGCAACGCAGGCAGATGCGCTCTGCAAATGTCTTGGCACTAGTGGGACTATAGCAAAGTCCAATAGCCACGTATAGGATGCTACTAGGTACACTGAGTGTGTGCTAGTATAATGGCTTAGTTATAATTAGTTGGAGTGTGCAACGCAGGCAGATGCGTTCTGCAAATGTCTTGGCACTAGTGGGACTAAAGCAAAGTCCAATAGCCACGTATAGGATGCCACTAGGTACACTAAGTGTTTGCTAGTATAATGGCTTAGTTATAATTAGTTGGAGTGTGCAACGCAGGCAGATGCGTTCTGCAAATGTCTTGGCACTAGTGGGACTAAAGCAAAGTCCAATAGCCACGTATAGGATGCCACTAGGTACACTAAGTGTTTGCTAGTATAATGGCTTAGTTATAATTAGTTGGAGTGTGCAACGCAGGCAGAGGCGCTCTGCAAATGTCTTGGCACTAGTGGGACTATAGCAAAGTCCAATAGCCACGTATAGGATGCCACTAGGTACACTGAGTGTTTGCTAGTATAATGGCTTAGTTATAATTAGTTGTAGTGTGCAATGCAGGCAGACGTGCTCTGCAAATGTCTTTGCACTAGTGGGACTATAGCAAAGTCCAATAGCCACAGATAGGATGCCACTAGGTACACTGAGTGTTTGCTAGTATAATGGCTTAGTTATGAGTTGGAGTGTGCAGAGGACAAGAGGGTACAGTGGCAGGATTGTGGTGCTCTGGGTAGAGGAATGGAAGCCTGCCTTTCTATTCCCTCCTAATGGTGAAATGCAGGGAGGAAATCCCTGACCTTGGCTGCACAGACGCTGGCGCTGTTTTCAGGACCTGTCACCTTAACTCTGACCCTGCCGGTTTGAGCCCTTAAAAGGACTGCTATAAAGTGCTCTCCCTATGCTGTCTAACGCTGTGTATGCAGCGCATACAGCTGTATCGGCTATAGGACTCAGGATGACGGAGCTGCGACAGTGATGTCTGACACCCAAGACGCAGAAGGCAGATAATGGCGTCCGTGAAGAAAATGTCCGGTTTTATAATGCAGGGACATGTGACATGCAGATCCTATCACACATGCCGTTGCTTCTCTGGCTCAAAGTCCACTTAGCTTTGTGTGTGTCTGTGATTGGCTGACATGCTGGCCCGCCCCACAAGACGCGCGCGCTTAGGGAAGGAAGACAAGAAAAAAAAAAAAAAAAATGGCGATCGCCATTATAGAAACAGCAGTGATCTGAAGGCGCTGTTCACGCACACTATACACTGAAATGTGATAATAGTTTGATTCACAGAGTGACTTACACTATTACAGCAGAAACCAAGCTATGATTTAGCTGTTTTTTGGCTGCTAGAACCGTTCTCAAACGTTTCTAGAACTATCGAGCTTTTGCAAAAAGCTCGAGTTCTAGTTCGATCTAGAACATGCCCCAAAATCACTCGAGCCTAGAACTGGAGAACCACGAACCACGAACCGCGCTCAACTCTACCGCTTACTAACCCGCAGCTTCTGCTCACTCATTGAGTGATTACATAGCACAGGGGAGCATAAGCGTCTGATATAGCCCCTGATATAGCAGAGCTGCATGAGTTGAAGAAGAAAGAAGACAAAAGACCAGGATCGTGGAGGGGTGAGAGGGAGAAATAAACATTGAGTCCCTGAGTGTGTCTGTGTATTTATTTCTAATAAAGTATTTTTTCTCTGAGTGGTGTCTTTTTATAACCTTTTATTGGAGATTTTTAAGGGCCAGGTCAAACTTGCCTGACATTAAGAATCTCTGGCTTAATACTAGCTGGTAAAACAAAGCTGGTATTAACCCTTTATTACCCAGCATGCCACACGGCACCAGAGCCGCTGGAAGAGTTGGATACAGCTCCAGAAGATGATGTTTCCATGAACGCGCCATTTTCTGGGGCGGCTGCAGACTGCAATTCACAGCGATGAGGCCCAGAAAGCTTGGGCAAACCTGCGCTGCGGATTCCAATCCCCAGCTGCCTAGTTGTACCTGGCTGGACACAAAACTGGGGCGAAGCCCATGTTGTTTTTTTTTTTTTAATTATTTCATGAAATTCAGGAAATAATTGAAAAAAGGGCTTCCCTATATTTTTGGTTCCCAGCCGGGTACAAATAGACAGCTGGGGGTTGGGGGCAACCCGTACCTGGCTGCAGTACCTGGCTAGCATACAAAAATATAGCGAAGCCCACGTAATTTTTTTAAAACATTTTTGGCAAAAAACAAACAAAAAAAAAGCTTCCCTGGATTTTCCATTGCCAGTGAAGGTAACACCAAGCAGTGGGGGTTAGCAGCCAGTAGCTACTTGGATTACTCATAGCTAGCAATAGAAAATGCAGCGGGAGCCCTCACATTTTTTTTTAATTATTTATTTAAATAGCTAAAAAAAAATGGGCTTCCCTGTAGTTTGATTGCCTGACATCGCAGTACTGTAAAAATAAATAAATCATTAAAAAAAATGACGTAGCGCTCTGCGGTATTTTTGATTCTCAGCGCAGATAAAGCAGACGGCTACGGGCTGCCACCCCCATCCGCCTAGCGTTACCATGGCTGGCAATCAAAATACAGGGAAGCCCATTACTTTTTTTTATTTAAAAAAATAATTAAAAAAAAAAATGCGTGGGCTCCCGCAGTATTTTGATCGCCAGTCAGGTAAAGCCAGGCAGCTGGGGGCTGGGATTCTCAGCAGCCCGCAGCCGTCCCTGGAAATGGCGCATTATTTCTTAGCGCCATTTCCAGGTGCTTTACTCGTCCAGCAGCCATGATGGCGGTGGCTTGCTGGGTAATAAAGGGGTTAATACCAGCTTTGTATTGTCAGATGGTACTAAGCCCGAAATTCATGGTATCACGCCAAAATAGACATGCCCACCATGAATTTCTAGGAAACAGTAAAAAAACACAAACACAGAGAAAAAAAAATTATTAGAAATAAAACAAAAAACATTTAGAGACTCAATATTTATTATAAAAATCCTTAGTCATACGTAATCCACAGAGACAGTCATGTTAGCTTTATCACTGTGCACAGACACAGTCTATACACAGTGAGAAGCAAAGAGCAAAGTCAACTTTGCATCATCTTGTGCACAAACAGTGTCTACACTTAGTGAGAAGCACAGAGAGCCATGTCAGGTCTACTACATCGCTCTGGACAGAGCGATGCCGCAGGCTGACAGTGACGGGATGATTGCACTTGCGTCTCGCATTGCATCACCCCACTCTCCCGACAGGAACGCTTCAGCTGTGGAAATACATGCAGCTAACCCTCTGCCGTCGGGAGATTGTGCGCCGTGATGCGATGACACTCGCATCATGGTGCACAAGGAGCTTTGATGACGTCATACTCACGTGACCAGTCTGTAGCCAATGAGGTAATACATCATTCACACGTGACTGGTCACATGGGTATGACGTCACGGTCACGGCAGGTCCTTTTAGCCAGAGGTGCTTACCGGGGGGAAACAGCAATGATCAGACGGACGTGGAAGCAAAAGCGCTGGAAAGCAGAGTCAGCAGGACGCGTCGCGGGAACTGTAAGTATGATCCTAATTTTTTTTAATAACATCCTTTTTTTTTTTTAACAGCCTCTGGACCCGAACTGTAACACAAACGTCCCAGAAAGCTCATGTTCGGGGTCATATGCACGAACACCATGTGTTCGGTATGGACCCCGAACTTTACAGTTTGGGTTCTCACATCCATAGTATCCTATGTGACAGCATGTGACACCTCTGTGCGCTTTAAGGCCTAAAACACACTTCCGCAAAAAAAACGTCCGTATGACATGGTCCATTTTTCGGGTCCGTGTTCCGTATTTTTGGGGCGTTTCTCTGGTATGTATGGCATCCGTGTGATGGCGTATGCGAGCCGTGTGTACGTGTGGAATGTCCGTATTGACACAAAATACGTACGTGTGCAGTCTGTGTGCCGTCCGTTTGTTCAGATACATATTTTCACACAAATAACCTTGTTAGCCCTTTTAAATGTGCTCCTGGTGTGTTAAATTGGTCAATTAACTACCCAATTTGTTTAGTTTGCTTAAAAAAACCTTTAAAAACATGGCTTCAGAGCTCATTCTCACATTAGACACACTCCAAAATGTCACTCTCCAATGAAGCAACCATGTATTTGCTCTGGTTGATATCTAGGAGATTTGGGGTTAGGCGACATATATTGAAGAAGAGCCACCACTGGAGAAAAGGATGTGGATTCACCCCCTTGTGAAGCTCAGGAAAACACATGGGCATTTTAATATTTTATATGGAGAAATGCGGAAATTTCCTCCTAAATTCCAAGCCTACTGCCATCTCACCATGAATTCATTTGACAACATCCTTGGCCTTGTGTACCATCGTTTGAAGCATCAGGACACCTCTATGCGCCTTAGCATCTCCCCTGAGGAACGACTGTTGGTGACTTTACGGTAGGTGTTGTCATGTATACTCATGCTTTAACGGTTATATTGAAATACATGTTAAGTTGCTAAGGCATCATTTTGTAGATCACTTAACCATAGTGCAATTTAAAATTAAGATCTGAGAAGTCACATCTACCATTCTATCTCAACCAAAATTGAAGAAACAAGAGGCTTAACTCAAACAAGCTTGTTTATTAAACACACAATTAAATATTTTTCCAATATGGAAAGTAAAGATCACATATGCTTTTACCAACCAAAGAAATTATAAAAAAACATACAAAGTATCTCGCCAGTCATTGGATGATACAAATATTTGGTGTGAAATACAAATTACAGGAATAGTCAAAGTAATGTCATGTTTTTATTCTATTTCAGTTACCTAGCAACTGGGCAATCCATCAGCAGTCTACATTTCGAATTCTTATTGGGAAGGTCCACAATTGGCAAGATTATCCTGCATACCTGCACTGTGCTTTGGGAGATCCCTAGGCATCATGTCATGCAGCTGCCTTCAACACAGGAATGGATGCACATTTCAGATGAATTTTTGGAGAAAACAGCTTTCCCAAATTGTATTGGTGCCATTGACGGAAAACACATTAGAGTGAAGAAACCACCAACTCTATCATAAATATTTTTCTGTAGTTATTTTGGCCATGGTAGATACAAACTACTGCTTTTTATTTGCTGATATTAAGGCCTATGGCAGTGCCTCAGATGCACCCATTTTCAGAAGTTCACGTTTAGCAAGACGATTAATGTCTGATAGTTTAAGTTTGCCTGCACCAAGACCATTGCCTGGTACTAATGGCCCAATTGTCCCTTTTGTAATGGTTGCAGATCAGGGGTTTGCATTGACTAGGCACTTGATGCGTCCATATCCCAGAAGAGGGCTGGACAGATCAAAAGCCCTATTTAATAGCAAATTGGCAAGAGCACGTTGCTATGTTGAAGGTGCCTTTGGCATTTTGGCCTCAAGATGGCGCATTTATCAAACCACCATCCAACTCCAACCAACCACCGTCAAGGCTGTCATTAAATCGACAGTAGTGTTACATAATTACTGTAGATTACATGAAAGTAATGACGAAGACATTGAGGAGTTGCCTGCTTTAAATGCAGCATTTGTAGAGAATGGTAGTGTCAGAACCACTGTGTCCACTTCTGGTCTACAAGTGAGGAATCAGTTTAAAGAATATTTTAGTTTAAATCGCCATAGTCATGTATAATTTTGGCATTGTTATAGTTTTGTATCACTTGGTTACATAAGCACAAACACATATGTATTACAAAAGAGAAAATGACCATACATAGGTATAATTTGAGTTTTTTTGGTTGGTTGGTTGTGTTTATGGTCCCCATAAGCTATTGTGATATAACTATATTGTTTTAACATCAGAAATTTTTGTTTATCTAAAAACAGTACTACTGAATGTAAATGATTAATAAAATTATGGCAATTTTGATTTGAAAAAGTTAGTCCAGATTTATTATTTTACCTATGTATGTATGTTATCTTTTGCAAGACACCCTGTATTTTTTTTTTTTTAAATACAATTTTGTCAGGAACATTAGCCCATACAAAACACCATACTTTATTATGCAATAATGTCACGCAAACATAATTTGTTTGACACTATTGGAATACAAGTATGGGACCAGACCATATGCAGATACTGCATAGTGGCTGGATTTTGAATAATAAAGGTGTCTGAATGTTAGTGTAGTAGTTTATGCGCGTGCATTTTTTCCCTAAACCCAGTTTATTCTAATGGATGGTCCAAACAACATGTCCAGAGCAAGGCATCATTCTAACAGGCAGGTATTGTTTTTGAAGTGAAAGAGTAATTTGTATTGAATTTTTGTAAATGAAAACAAAAAATATGACCACATGTACAGTTAGGTCCAGAAATATTTGGACAGTGACACAATTTTCGCGAGTTGGACTCTGCATGCCACCACATTGGATTTGAAATGAAACCTCTACAACAGAATTCAAGTGCAGATTGTAACGTTTAATTTGAAGGTTTGAACAAAAATATCTGATAGAAATTGTAGGAATTGTACACATTTCTTTACAAACACTCCACATTTTAGGAGGTCAAAAGTAATTGGACAAATAAACCAAACCCAAACAAAATATTTTTATTTTCAATATTTTGTTGCGAATCCTTTGGAGGTAATCACTGCCTTAAGTCTGGAACCCATGGACATCACCAAACGCTGGGTTTCCTCCTTCTTAATGCTTTGCCAGGCCTTTACAGCCGCAGCCTTCAGGTCTTGCTTGTTTGTGGGTCTTTCCGTCTTACGTCTGGATTTGAGCAAGTGAAATGCATGCTCAATTGGGTTAAGATCTGGTGATTGACTTGGCCATTGCAGAATGTTCCACTTTTTTGCACTCATGAAGTCCTGGGTAGCTTTGGCTGTATGCTTGGGGTCATTGTCCATCTGTACTATGAAGCGCCGTCCGATCAACTTTGCGGCATTTGGCTGAATCTGGGCTGAAAGTATATCCCGGTACACTTCAGAATTCATCCGGCTACTCTTGTCTGCTGTTATGTCATCAATAAACACAAGTGACCCAGTGCCATTGAAAGCCATGCATGCCCATGCCATCACGTTGCCTCCACCATGTTTTACAGAGGATGTGGTGTGCCGTGGATCATGTGCCGTTCCCTTTCTTCTCCAAACTTTTTTCTTCCCATCATTCTGGTACAGGTTGATCTTTGTCTCATCTGTCCATAGAATACTTTTCCAGAACTGAGCTGGCTTCATGAGGTGTTTTTCAGCATATTTAACTCTGGCCTGTCTATTTTTGGAATTGATGAATGGTTTGCATCTAGATGTGAACCCTTTGTATTTACTTTCATGGAGTCTTCTCTTTACTGTTGACTTAGAGACAGATACACCTACTTCACTGAGAGTGTTCTGGACTTCAGTTGATGTTGTGAACGGGTTCTTCTTCACCAAAGAAAGTATGCGGCGATCATCCACCACTGTTGTCATCCGTGGACGCCCAGGCCTTTTTGAGTTCCAAAGCTCACCAGTCAATTCCTTTTTTCTCAGAATGTACCCGACTGTTGATTTGGCTACTCCAAGCATGTCTGCATGTGTATAATTCTGGTATCAATGATATCTGGCAGGGAACGTAAATCTTCATAACGCCTATGTTTGCGACCACGGATAGATTGGGCTACTGTGCGCATGGTATTAGTTGATATTCTTGGCTGTGTGCCTGCATGTTGCTGTGGACTACTCTCTGCCAGAACTGGTGAAGGGCCACTTTGTTGCCCTGTAGACTGGCCTGCAATTACATTAGTGGATTGACTTGTGCCCAAACCCAAATCAGAGGACATTTCTTCTGCGTCTGGCTGGCTGGTGTTGGGGATTGGTGGAGGTTGATATGAGGTTGGCTCCATCTCAGAAGCAGAGGTCGCTGTTAATACTGCTGACTGGGCTTCCTCACTATCTTCCAGGTTATCCTCTGTACTTTGATGATAAAAAAAAAAAAAATTAGTGTGTGCCTTTTAAATAAAACCACCATGTGATGTAATGGTAGAAACTTACTTTGGTACTTCCATAATGGGCATAAGAAAGCTCAGTTTTTCATAATGGACATATTTTTTCTTTTTTGCAGTGGCAGCCGTGGTGGCCACAGGGTTATACTCTCTCCTGAACTGGTCACGGGCTGAGCGCCATCGCCATTTGACAAGATCCACTGTAAAAAAAAAAATAAAAAAAATAAAATAAAATAAGATCACAAATTCTAACAATTGTAGATTCCAAAAAATTAGACATTAGTCTTGTATTGCAGCAATTGTACAAAATAGGAACACACATCCATGTGTATGAAAACAACAACCCATAACACTCATATAGTGACATAATAACACAATAACCATGGGAAACAAAAAAAGTTCACCAGTAAAAATCTTAAACCACTGAATAATCATTCATCTCCTTATAATTTAAAAAAAAAAAAATAAATAAATAAACATACAGTAAGCCATGAGAAACAAAATGACTACTAACCCATGAAGTGCCATATGTTCCACATATATTTTCCATTATACAATACACATTACTGTTACCATTCCAGACATGGTGACCCCAAGGAACTTGCATAATAAACCAAACATAGAAATACAACTCAAAATGTATAGAGAATTCTCTGCACATTAGCAATAGAAAAAGCACAGAAATGCAAACAAAAACAAACCCCAAACATGTTTAACCCCTTAAGGACGAAGCCAGTTTTGTACTTAATGACCAGGCCATTTTTTGCAATTCTGACCAGTGTCACTTTATGAGGTCATAACTCTGGAACGCTTCAACGGATCCCGGTGATTCTGACATTGTTTTTTCGTGACATATTGTACTTCATGATAGTTATAAATTTAGAACGATATTTTTTGCTTTTATTTGTGAAAAAATCGGAAATTTGATGAAAATTTTGAAAATTTTGCAATTTTCAAACTTTTAATTTTTATGCCCTTAACCCAGAGAGTTATGTCACACAAAACAGTTAATAAATAACATTTCCCACATGTCTACTTTACATTAGCGCAATTTCTGAAACAAAATGTTTTGGGGTTAGGAAGTTAGAAGGGGTCAAAGTTCATCAGCAATTTCCCATTTTTTCAACAAAATTCACAAAACCATTTTTTTAGGGACCACATCACATTTGAAGTGACTTTGAGAGGCATAAGTGACAGAAAATACCTAAAAGTGACACCATTCTCAAAACAGCACGCCTCAAAGTACTCAAAACCACATCCAAGAAGTTTATTAACCCTTCAGGTGCTTCACAGGAACTAAAGCAAAGTGGAATGAAAAAAAGCAAAAAATAAAATTTTACCTAAAATGTTGCTCTACCCCAAATGTATTCACTTTTAGAAGAAATAACACAACAAAATGAACCCCAAAACTTGTTACCCACTTTCTTATGAACGCGCCAATACCCCACATGTAGTCAGAAACCTCTGTTTGGACAAATGGGAGGGCTCGGAACAGAAGGAGCAATATTTGAATTTTGGAAAGCAAATTTGGCTGAAATAGATTGCGGGCACCATGTTGCATTTACATGTCCGCCAAGGTACCTAAACAGCAGAAACCCCTTACAAGTGACACCATTTTGGAAACTAGACCCCTTAAGGCTTCTATCTAGGGGTATAGTGAGCATTTTGGATCCACAGGTACTTCACAGATTTTGATAACGTTACGTTGTCACATTGAAAATTTTCATTTTTTTCTCAAAAATGTTGCTTTAGCATCAATTTTTTCACTTTTTCAAGAGGTAATTCCAAAAATGTGACCCCAATGTTTGTTACCCACTTTTTTATGAGCGCGGTGATACCTCACTTGTGGTCTGAAACCTTTGTTTGGAGAAATGGGAGGGCTTGGAACGGAAGGAGCAATATTTGAATTTTGGAAAGGAAATTTGGCTGAAAAAGATTGCGGGCACCATGTCGCATTTGGAGGACCCCTAAGGTACGTAAACAGCAAAAAAACACCACAAGTGACCCCATATTGGAAACTAGGCCCCTCAAGGAATTTATCTTGATGTTTGGTGAGTACCCTGAACCCCCAGGTGCTTTACAGAAGTTTATAACGTTGAGCCATGAAAATAAAAAAATAAAATTTTACCACAAAATTGTTACTTCAACCAGGTAGCTTTTTTTTTCACAAGGGTAACAGGAAAAAAATCACCATGAAATTTATTGCGCAATTTCTCCTGAGTTTGTTGATATCTTGTATGTGGTGGAAATCAACTGTTTGGGCACACTACAGGGCTCAGAAGAGAAGGAGTGCAATTTGACTGCAAAATTGGCTGGAATCAATAGCGGACGCCATGTTGCATTAGGAGAACCCCTGAGGTGCCTAAGCAGTGGAGGTCCCCCACAAGTGACCCCATTCTGGAAATAAGACCCCTCAAGGCTTTTATCTAGGTGTATATTGAGCATTTTGAATCCACGAATACTTCACAGAATTTGATAAGCTTAGGTTGCCATATTGAAATTTTCATTTTTTTCACAAAAATGTTGATTTAGCGACACATTTTTCACTTTTTCAAGAGGCAACAACAAAACGTGTACCCCACAGGTTGTTATCTAATTTCTTGTGAGCGCAGGGATACCACACATGTGGCCAAAAACCTTTGTTTGGATAAATGGGAGGGCTTGGAATGGAAGGAGCACCATTTGAATTTTGGAAAAGTTGAAGTAAATTGCGCGCACCATGTCACATTAGCAGGGCCCCTTGGGCACCTATACATCAGAAACCCCCCACAAGTGACCTCATTTTGGAAACTGGACCCCTCAAGGATTTTATTCAGGAGTATAGTAAACATTTTGAATCCACAGGTACTTCACAAAACTGTTGCTGTAGCAAAAAATTTCTCACTGTTAAGGGGGCTTTACACGCTGCGACATCGCTAATGCGGAGTCGTTAGGGTCACGGAATTGGTGACGCACATCCGGCCGCATTAGCAATGTTGCTGCGTGTGACACCGATGAGCGATTTTGCATCGTTGCAAAAACGTGCAAAATCGCTCATCGGTGACATGGGGGTCCATTCTCGATTATCGTTACTGCAGCAGTAACGATGTAGTTCGTCGCTCCTGCGGCAGCACACATCGCTATGTGTGACGCCGCAGGAACGAGGAACCTCTCCTTACCTGCCTCCCGGCCGCTATGAGGAAGGAAGGAGGTGGGCGGGATGTTCCGGCCACTCATCTCCGCCCCTCCGCTTCTATTGGGCGGCCGCTCAGTGACGTCACTGTGACGCCACACGGACCGCCCCCTTAGAAAGGAGGCGGTTTGCCGGTCACAGCGACGTCGCCGGGCAGGTAAGTATGTGTGACGCATCTGCGCGATGTTGTGCGGCACGGGCAGCAATTGCCCGTGTCGCACAACAGATGGGGGCGGGTACCCACGCTAGCGATATCGGGACCGATATCGCAGCGTGTAAAGTAGCCTTTAGGCTATGTGGCCATGATCCAGCGACACGGCGTCTAGTACCCAGTGTCAGCCTCCTGCAGAAATGTGAGTGTTGTCCACGGGAGAACGCAGCTGCCCATGCCCACGATTTGGGTTCAGGCTGCTGTGGACTTTAGTTCTATTCTACCTGCAAAGAACACTCATCTCCGCAGCATAAATTGACATCCTGAGGCTCGGGAAGCTGCGCCACAGGTCGATTTATGCTGCGGAGAAAAGAAACACAGTGGGCACGGGATTTCTAAAAATCCTGCCACTGTGCTTCTACTGCACAACGCAGCGTTATGGACGCAGGGAAAACACTCTGCGCCCAAAACGTTGCAAACCCTGATTGTGGGCACACAGCGTAAAATGCTACAATGGATGAATGGATAGATGTCAAACATATATAACGTCCCACCCCCCTGCATATTCTAAGCTGGCGCCCTTTAGTGCCTTTCATGTGACACTAAAGGATGCCTAGCCTTGTATTTAGCCCAAAAAAAAAAAAAAAAAAGAATTAAAATAAATGACGTGGGGTCCCCCCTATTTTTGATAGCCAGCTAGGGTAAAGCAGACAGCTGTAGCCTGCAAACCACAGCTGACAGCTTCATCTTGTCTGGTGATCAATTTGGAGGGCTCCCCAAGCTGTTTTTTTTTTTTAATTATTTATAAATAAATAATTAAAAAAAACAAACAAACGTGGGGTCCCCCCAAATTAGATCACCAGCCAAGGTGAAGCTGACAGCTGGGGTCTGGTATTCTCAGGATGGGAAGAGCCACGGTTATTGGACTCTTCCCAGCCTAAAAATAGCAGGCCGCAGCCGCCCCAGAAGTGGCGCATCCATTAGATGCGCCAATTCTGGCGCTTCGCCCCAGCTCATCCCGCGCCCTGGTGCGTTGGCTAACGGGGTAATGAATGGGGTTGATACCAGGTGTGTAATGTCACCTGGCATCAAGCCCAGCAATTAGTTATGTCACGGCGTCTATCAGAAACCCGACATAACTAATTGACAGTAATAAAAAAAAAATTGACAACAAAAAAAATTTATTTGAAAAAACACTCCCCAAAACATTCCCTGATTGACCAATTTATTGAAAAGAAAAAAAAAAAATCCACAATAATCCATTTGGACGTCCCACGTCGCCTCTGGACCTTCTAGAATATGGGGGGCACGTTCAGGGAACGTATCCCCCATTTTCTAGGAGGGCAGACCCTCCACTTGAGGAGAGTGGGTGCAAAGAATCTGCACCCACCCTCCCTGGGTCACAGCTGCAGAGTGCGAGCAGCAGCCAGCGTCCTGAACACAGGAAGCTGACAGCTGCGCTCTGCACATGTGACCGGCAACTGCTGAGAAGGAGCCGGAGGAGGGGGCCGCGGGGGATCAGAGCTGCGACAGGTATGTATGACACCGGGGGACACCGGGGAACACCAGGGGGAGGGTAGGGGGGGTAGGGGGGGACCCGGCAGGGCCTAGGGAGCAGGTTTCTGTCGTATGTGTTATGGCACATACGACAGAAACCATAGGAACAGTGGAAATGCGGCCGGCGCGCTGCTGTGATCGCCGGTGCGCGCGGCCATCTTGGATTTTCGGGAGGGGGTTGGGGGTCGGGGGGGCACTTTGGGGACACCGGGGGACCGGAGGGAACCGGGAAAAAGATTTATCTCCCATCTGGCATGTTTGATCATGCCAGATGGGAGATAAATCATTTTTTACCGGCGCGGTCATTTACTATAACTTGATGATCGGTATACGGTGTATACCGGTCATCAGGTGAGCGGGGACCGGAAAAACCGGCCCGAATCATGATCTCCAGGGTCTCAGCTACCCCCGGCAGCTGAGACCCCGGAAATTTTCTGACTCTGGGGGGCGCTAGACCCTTTTTTCCGACCGCCGTTAAAAAGCGGCGGATCGGAAAAAGTACCCTTATTTACCGCCGTTAAAAGGCGTATCGGCGGTCGTAAAGGGGTTAATTGTTGCTTGACCACCCTGAAATGCCTTTTGTACATGCATAACATGCTTTGCAGACCACATATACACATGCTGACATTACTAGTAAACTGCAATGAATACTTCAAAAGGCCAAATAAATACACTCTCCTGTTTGTGAGTCTCCAGTGTATCTCAAAATGAGTCAGGCCCATTAATAAATGCCAAACAAACTATACAAATATGATTCTAATCTGCCTACAGAATGTGCACATGTAGGTAAAGACAGAAGCAATGCAAATATCTGTACTCACCATATCTATTTTTCTTTCCAGGGGTACATTGAGCCCATCCATTCCTAGGGTAGACTATCTCTGCCACAGCCATCCATGCTCGTTCCACCATTAACCTGTCATGATAGCCAGCAACACGTGTGTCCCACAGCTCAGGATGCCTCTCCACTTCTCCAATCAGCCTCTCTGTATCGATTCTGGGTGCCATGCTCAGTACCTGTGTTGTTCTCTGTGCTCAAAGTTCCCCTGCAGTGAGAGGACAGGTGCCCAGCTGCTGTCTGGCGTGCAAATGAGACAGGAAATCTATGTTTGGCGCCAGAATTAATGACCATCAATTGACCTGATAGATTGGTAACAAGTGTTTCAGATTTTGTGATGAAAAAGGGACACGGACGATACGAGCTGAACACGGACATACTCCGTGTGCGGTCCGTGCAGGCACGGACCCATAGACTAAAGCGGGTCCGTGCCTGCGTGTTGCCGGCCAAAAACGGACATGTCGCCCGTGTAAAAAAGCGCACACACGTACTTACGACACGGACACACATTCCGTGTGATTTTACGTACGTGTGCCATCTTCCATTGAATAACATGGGTCTCCGTGTGTACGTGTCTCCGGTACATGCAAATACGTACCGCACACGTAGAAATTACACGGATGTGTGTTGCGGGTCTAAGGCATCTAACTATCATCTGTCCGGTTGTCTGCAGCCCTTAAGGGTTCCTAATCAACTTTGGACAGACATTTCCATGGACTTCATTTCGGATCTAACTTCCTCTGATTGTAATATGGTCATTTTTGTAGTGGTGGATAGATTTTCTAAAAAATCTAAAAGGGGCATGTAACTATAACTAAATAAGATTAGAAAAGCACTTGGCTCCAGCTAGTTGATTAACACTAGAACTACTGGACTTGTGACACCTATATAGAAATACATGGTGCAAAGTAGTCAAAATGACTACCTCAGTAGTTCTAGTGTTAAACATGTCAAGAATAAGGGGTAAAGGATAGAGATTGTAGATTGTAATTAGGGATGATCGAATACCAAAATATCCGCTTCGACGAATATCAGGCGAATAGGTCATCGCTATTCGCGTATTTGCGAATATTCGACGCCCAATGTAAGTCTATGGGAAACCCGAATAATTTCACGTTGGACCTAATGGTGAGCTGTGGTGACTGAGTAAAAGGCTGAAATGGATGGGAAAAGGCAGAAACAGTATGGGCACAGCCTGTAGAAAGTGCGTGACTGCATTTCTGGTGTTTTGGAATAACGTGCTCAGAGCAGCATGCGGTTTTTACTTAGTCACCAGAACAGCTCTCAAACCAAATCGCTTTTTTGACAATCAGAACGCAGGTCTTTTAGTCTCTCTCTGTCTGTTGGTCTCCCCCCCCCCCTCTCATATACACCGATCACAGACACGGCGCTGCACCGCTGTCACACAGCTCTGGCGGCTTCTCCAGCTTTTGAAAATGCCGGCCACTCATTATTCCAGCTCATATTCCCTGCTTCCCCGCCCACCAGCGCCTATGATTGGTTGCATTCAGACGTGCCCCTATGCTGAGTAAAAGCTGTCTCACTGCAACCAATCACAGCCGTGTTTTGGATGCATTTTGAATGCATTTTCGATGCATTTTTGACAGTGAGGTCCCACTCGGCTCTGCTACATACCCATAGAACATGGCTGTTTATTTACTTTTACTTACAGGTTAATCATTGGGGTTTAGACTCATAGACGCCTGCCATGATAAACCTAGGACTTAGTGGCAGCTATGGGCTGCAATTAACTCCTTATTGCCCCGATTGCCACAGCACCAGGGCAATTCTGGATGAGCCGGGTAGAGCCCCGGGACTATCGCAGCTAATGAATGCGGCAATTCCGGGCGGCTGCTGGCTGATATTTTTAGCCTGGGGAGCGGTCCTTAACGTGGGGCTCTCTATCCTGAGAATATGTTGAGAGTGCAACCCTCCATCCTTTTTCTTGACAAAGAAAAACCCCACAGTCACTGGAGAGGTGGATGGCTGTATGTGCCCCTTGGCCAGACTCTTTTGAATATACTCTTTCAAGGCATCTATTTTAAGAAGAGAGAGGTTAAACAAACAAGACATAGGCATTTTTGTATTTGGTAGAAATTCAATTGCACAATCATATGATCTATGTAGAGGGAGAACATCACACTCAGAAAACACCTCCTCAAAATCCTGAATAAATCCAGGAAGATAAGATCTCATAAAAGACAAGGACTGATTCAAGGGCGGAAACTTAGAGCAAAGGGTCCCTGTGCAAGAATTGTGTATGGGCCCATCCTCTCCGAGCCTTAAGCCCTCTTTACACACTACAGTATATCTTACGATGTGTCGGCGGGATCACGTCGTAAGTGACGCAAATCCGGCATTGTAAGGTACATTGTAGTGTGTAACAGCTACGTGCGATTGCGAATGAAAGGTAAAACGTTCATCGCACGCACGTCGTCCATTCCTCATAAATTGAACGTCAGGTTGTTCATCGTACCCGGGGTAGCACACATCGCAGTGTGTGACACCCCGGGAACGATGAACAGATCTTACCTGTGTCCTGCGGCTCCCGGCCAGCAATGCGGAAGGAAGGAGGTGGGCAAGATGTTAACGTCCCGCTCATCTCCGCCCCTCCGCTTCTATTGGCCGGCTGCCGCGTGACGTCGATGTGATGCCGAACGTCCCTCACACTCCAGGAAGTGGACGTTCGCCGCCCACATCGAGGTCGTATGGACGGATAAGTACGTGTAACGGGGGTTAATCGTTTGTGCGGCACATTCAACAAAATTGAACGTGCCGCACATACGATGGGGGCGGTTACGATCGCATACGATATCGTATGCGAAATCGTAACATGTATAGCAGGGTTTAGGCTAGGGCCCCACTTTGCGTTCTCCTACTTGCAGTTTAGAACGCACGTTTTTACCTTAATTGATTTAGCCAAAGTTGCCTTTTTTCCTGCAATTTAGCACTGAAAATGCATTCGTATTTCCTGCGTTTTAGCTGCGTTTTCAGCGCTTTTTACATGCTTTTCTACTTGCATTTTGAAAGATGCATTTTGAACATCAAGACACAGCTAAATAAAGTTTATACAGTCAAACAGAATGAAAAAAAGGAAAAAAGTTAAACAAATCTCTAATTTACAGTAAAATAATGGAAATATATTTATATCATTAAATTTTTGCGGTAATTCGATATTTAACAAAAAAATAGCAATAAGTTAATATTTTTTTTAATTTTATTGGTCGGTCTATGTGTGTGTGTGTAAAGGGACATATGAAATCATTATTTTGATGTCCAAAAATCATGCATTTTTGAAGTCCAAAACGCATGTTTTCTGCACCAAAAAAGCAGGTTAAACGCAGGAATTTGGAGGATTCTTGGTTTTTGCCATTTCTCATTCACTTCAATGTTAGCAAAACTGACCGAAAATGGCAAAAACAATTGACATGTTGCTTCTTTGAACGCATGTTTTTTGCCATAAAATATGCAAATTCGCAGATGCGTTTACAAACGCAAAGTGGGCTCAGAAAAATCACATTTGCGATTGATTTTAATGGAAATGGAACCGCAAGCATTTTGGCAGGAAAAAGGTGCTTCTCAAAATGGACCAAAAAAGCACCTGAAACGCAGGTGGACACGCAAAGTGGGGCCCTAGCCTAAAAGTCACCTCTTGGATATGCAGAGCAGTGTGTCACAGAGAGTCTGAAGGGCGGTGACATCACTGACAAAAGGAGAACAGCGCTGGACACCGGAGAAAGCAGCGGTAGGTGAGTATTTTATCACACCCACACTACATCAAATGCACATATTTAATGAATACAAAATTCAAAGGGAGGCTTCTTTAACAAAGGTAAGGTTGTTATCAGAAAACATCAGATTTACCTCTCTGTACTGTCCCCCATGGTTCCACTTCAACATATAATTCCCCTACTTCTCCATACCATACTATCCCCCTATGCTCCCACTTCTCCATACAATCTCCCTATGCTCTCATTTATCCATACTTCCCTCCTATGCTCCCACTTATGCATACTGTGCACCCTATGCTCCCACTTATGCATACTGTCACCCCTATGCTCCCATTTATTCATACTGCCCCCCTATGTTCCCACTTATTCATACCGCCCCCCTATGTTCCCAATTATCTATACTGCCCCCTATGCTTCCACTTATCCATACTTCCCCCATGCTCCCAATTATACAAACTGCCCCCTATGCTCCCACTTATGCATACTGTCCCCCTATGCTCCCACTTATCCATACTGTTCCCTATGCTCCCATTTATCCATACAATCCCTCTATGCTCCCACTTATTCATACTGCCCCCTATGTTCCCACTTATTCATACTGACACCCCTATGATCCTACTTATCCATACTGGCCCCTATGCTCCCACTTATCCATCTTATCCATACTGTTCCCAGAATGCTCTGTTATCCATACTGTCTCCCATATGGTCCCACTTCTCCATACTGTCCCCATAGGCTCCTGCTTGTCCATACTGTACCCCTATGCTGTCACTTATCCATACTGTCCCCTTATGCTCCCACTTATCCATACTGTTACGTTTATGCTCCCATTTATCCACACTGTCCCCCTATGCTCCCACTAATCCATACTGTTCCACCAATGCTCCCACTTATTCATACTGCTCCCTTATGCTACCACTTTTCCATACTGTTCCCCTTTTTCTCCCAATTATTCATACTATCCCCTATGCTCCCACTTAGCCATACTGTTCCCCCTGTTCTTCCACTTATCCATACTGTTCCCCTTATGCTCCCACTTATCAAAACTGTCGCCTATGCTCCCACTTATCCATACTGCCCCTTATGCTTCCACTTATCCATACTGCATACCTATGTTCCCACGTATCCGTACTGTTCCCCTTATGCACCCATTTATCCATACTGTTCTGCCTATGATCCATATGCTCCCATTTATACATACTGTTCCCCCTATGCTTCCACTTGTCCATACTATTCCCCCTATGCTCCCATTTATCTATACTATCCCCATGCTCCCACTTATCCATTCTGTTCCCGCTATGCTCCAACCTATCCATACTGCCCCCTATGCTCCCACTTATGCATTCTGCCCCCCATGCTCCCAGTTATCCATACTGCCCCCTATGCTCCCACTTATGCATACTGCCCCCTATGCTCACACTTATGCATACCGTGCCCCCCTATGCTCCCACTTATTGATACTGCCCCCTATGCTTCCACATTCATACTGCCCCCTATGCTCATATGCAGCTATATCGGTCAGTGAGCACACACCCGGTCGTGCAAACCTAGATGTACTTAAAGGGAGTAGTAATTTAGGAGGGTGAGGTATAGCCCAAGATGATTTTACTCGTTAAAGGGATGTTGCTGTGATGTATAAATAGGGGCCAGGTCATAAATCCCTAGTCTTTCTCCTTCCTAGCCGCGGAGGTTAATACGCCATACAGTTTTGGGCGCCCCCGCTCAACGTCGGCTATCCCTAGTACACCCTAAAACCTAACTGTGTGCCAAAAATTGACCCAAAGCCCAAAGGGGTATAGATAGTGCTGAAGTCAAAGTGGTTCAATCATACTAGGTGCATAGTCAGAACACTAGTAAATGTTAAGTATGATTGCTGGTCATAGAAAAAATCCCCAATCGGAATATTTACGCACTCGCTCCCCTCTAACAATATATGAAAAAATAGGGGGGAGGGAGTACTACAGGTAGCCTCTTAGGTCTGCTACCCAGTGCATTCGACCAACAAATTAGTTCATTGACCCTTAATTATTGGAATCCCAGTTGGGATCCTATTCAGCCCCGTACTGACAGGGTGGGTTGCTCAGGTCCTCCCTGCATCGGACAGGAGGACTATTTGCTCATTTCATACAGCACTTTAAAGGGATCTGTTTGCAGGGCACTGGAGACTGGAAGGTGACCAGGAATGTGTGCATTGTCACATTGTGGTAACATCCCCTGATGAACCCCAAACAAAGTGGGGGAAACGCGTCGGGATTCTTCTGGGAGTTCATTCTCCAGCAAGATAATTTTACCCAAGTGGGATTCAAATAGTTACGGGTCCATGAACTAATTTGTTGGTCGAATGCACTGGGTAGCAGACCTAAAAGGCTACCTGTAGTACTCCCTGCCCCCTATTTTTTCATATATTGTTAGAGGGGAGCGAGTGCGTAAATTTTCCGATTGGGGATTTTTTCTATGACCAGCAATCATTTACTAGTGTTCTGACTATGCACCTAGTATGATTGAACCACTTTGACTTCAGCACTATCTATATCCCTTTGGGCTTTGGGTCAATTTTTGGCACACAGTTAGGTTTTAGGGTGTACTAGGGATAGCCGACGTTGAGCGGGGGTGCCCAAAATTGTATGGCGTATTAACCTCCGCGGCTAGGAAGGAGAAAGACTAGGGATTTATGACCTGGCCTCTATTTATACATCACAGCGACATCCCTTTAACAAGTAAAATCATCTTGGGCTATACCTCACCCTCCTAGATTAATATTCCCTTTAAGTACATCTAGCTTTGCACGACTGGGTGTGTGCTCACTGACCGATATAGCTGCATATGAAAAATATGGCTTGATTTAATTATTTAAATATTTATAAATAAAAATTGATTTTAGAGAAATTAGTCTTTCGGTCTATTAGCAGTTTTTTTCTCTAATTATTCATAAAAATTGGTGTTCATTGCCCCCTATGCTCCCACTTATCCATACTATTCCCACAATGCTCACAGTTATCCATACTGTCCTCCATATGCTCCAACTTTCCCATACTGTTCCCCATATGTTCACACGTATCCATACTGTCCCCCATATGCTCCCACTTGTCCATACTGTACCCCTATGTTCCCAGTTATCCATACTGTTTTCCCTATGCTCCCATCTATCCATACTGTTCCCCCTATGCCCCTATGCTCCCATTTATCCATAGTGTTCCCCCTATGCTCCCACTTATCCATACTGTTCTCCCTATGCTCCCATTTAGCCACACTGTCCCTCCTATGCTCCTACTTATCCACACTGTTCCCTTATGCTCCAACTTATCTGTACTGCCCTCTATGCTCCCATTTATCCATACAGACTTTCCTATGATCCCACTTACCCACACTGCCACCCCTATGATTCCACTTATCCACACTGTCCCCCCTATGCCTCAACTTATCCATACGGCCCCCTATGCTCCCATTTATCCATACGGTTCCCCCTATACTCTCACTTATCCATACTGTCCCCCATATGTTCCTACTTATTCATACTGTCCCCATATGCTCCCACTTGTCCATACTGTACCCCTATGCTCCCACTTGTCCATACTGTCCCATTATGCTCCAACTTATCCATACTGTTCCCCCTATTCTCCCAATTATTCATACTGCCCCCTATGTTACCACTTATCCATACTGTCCCTCTTATGCTCCCACTTATCAATACTGTCCCCTATGCTCCCACTTATCCACACTGCATACCTTATGCTCTGATTTATCCATACTGTTGTGCCTATGTCCCTATGCTCCCGTTTATCCATATTTTTCCCCCTATGCTCCCACTTGTCCATACTGTTCTCCCTATGCTCCCACTTATCCATACTGTCCCTCCTATGCTCCCACTTATCCATACTGTCCCCTCTATGCTCCCAATTATGCATACTTTCCCCTATGCTCCCACTTATCCATACTGCCCCTTGTTGTGAAAGTCGTCTGTGTGGGTGCTGTTTTGGAGCTCCCTCTGGTGGCCAGGAATGGTAGTGAAGCTGAGTCTGAGACTCAGACAGGTGTCGGCGTTAATTGGGTATTAAGGAAGTCCTTTTGCAGACAAGCCTGGTGTATATAGGAAAGCACTTTTTGCCTTGCTGGTGCCAGTGATAGTTGAATTTTCCTCAGTCTCTGAACCTGGCTTGGAGTTTTCTCCTTCCCTGTTTTCCTGTGCAAGACCTCTGCAGATAAGTGTGCAAGCTTTTGCTTTGCTTCCTGGCTTACACCTTAGGGTGTTTGTTTTTCTTTTTGTTTTGTTTGGAATTTGTTTCTTGCAGGTGAAGATTTGCGTCTCTAGTTTGGTGAGCATGGGCGTTCCCCCTTTGCTAGTTCTTCTGCAAGAAAAGGGAGATTCTCCCTGTCAAACTTGATTATTTGCACTTGTGTATTTTTGTTCTTTTTGGTATTTTGTTTCTCCCATTATTTACAAGAGTACCTGATATAATGGGGGTGAGGTCGTTCAACCTCCAGGGCCATTTTTACTATGAGGAGATTGGTATTTTTCTGCAGGGTGTTGTACTCCGTTTCCTTTTCTTTCCTTTGTATGTAGGTAGTTGGGTTTCGCCTTTCCTAAATCTATTTTTCCTATATGTGTATCGTGTTTTCCTACATCACCGTAATCTTTATATGTCGGGGGCTGGCTATTCCTTTGGGGACTTTTCTGAGGCAAGTAAGATTTCCTCATTACCATCTGTGAGGTGTAGCTAGTTTCTCCGGCTGTGACGTGGCGTCTAGGTGTTTAGAAACGCTCCACAGCTACTTCTAGTGTGCTCTGATAGTTAAGGGATTGCAGTCAACTCAGGTTCCAACTACTCTTGTTTTTCTTGGTGTTTTTCTACTAATGTTATTTTTTTGTAATCTTCCACGGTTACCAGATCATAGCAGTCCCCCTATGTGCCCACATATCCATACTGCCCCCTATACTCACACTTATGCATACTGTGCCCCCCTATGCTCCCACTTATGCAAAATGTCCCCATTATGCTCCCACTTATTCATACTGCCCCTATGCTCTCACTTATACATACTGCCCCCTATGCTCCCAATTATCCATATTGCCCCCATGCTCCCAATTATATATACTGCCCCGCTATGCTCCCACTAATGCATGCTGTCCACTCTATGATTCCACTTATCCATACTGCCCCCCATGGCTCCCACTTGTCCATACTGTTCCCCATATGCTCCCACTTGGCCATAATATACCCCTATGCTCCGACTTGTCCATACTGCTCCCTTATGCTCCCACTTATTGATGCAGTTCCGCCTATATTCCCATTTATCTATACTGTCCCCCTATACTCCCACTTATTCATACTGTTCCCCTATACTCTCACTTATCCATACTGTTCCTCCTATACTACCACTTATCCATACTGCCCCCTATTCTCCCACTTATCAATAATGCCCCCTTATGCTCCTGCTTATCCATACTGTTCCCTATATGTTCCCAATTATTCATAGTGCCCCCTATGCTCCCACTGATCCATACTGTTCCCCCTATTCCCCCACTTATCAATACTGCCCCCTATGCTCCCACCTATCCATACAGTCCGTCTTATGCTCCCACTTATCCATACTGTTCCCCCTATGCTCCCACTTATCCATACTGTTCCGCCCATGCTCTCACTTATCCATACTGTCCCTCCTATTGTCCCACTTAACCATACTACCCCCTATGCTCCTACTTATCCATACTGTACCCCTATGTTTCCACATATCCATACTGTTTTCCCTATGCTCCATTTATTCATACTCTTCCCCCTATGCTCCTACTTATCCATACTGTTCCCCCCTATGCTCCCATTTATCCACACTGTCCCCCTATGCTCCCACTGATCAATACTGTTCCCCTATGCTCCAACTTATGCGTACTGCCCTAATGCTCCCATTTATCCATACTGTCCCTCCTATGCTCCCACTTATCAACACTGACCCCCTATGCTTCAACGTATTCATACAGTTCCCCCTATGTTTTTACTTATCCATAATGACCCCTAGGCTCCCACTCATTTATACTGTCCCCCCAAGTTCTTACCTCTCTATACTATTCTCCCCTTCTTCATACTGTGCCCCCCATTTTCCATATGGTCCACTCACCCCATGTTGCTTTCTGTCACACTGCTCCATAATGTGCACTCAGTCTCTGCCTCCAGTCTGTCATTGCCACCTCCGGATCACAGGATCATGTGGTAAATAATGACAGCCATTAAGCATCACTGCTATGAAACCACGCATTGACAGCAGTTCCAGAAACATAGCAGTGATGTTCAATTGCCACCAGCCTATCAGATGCCGCTCTCTGACAAGCATGACCTTTGATAGGCCGGCGGCCAGTAAATGTCTCTGCTATGTGATGCATTCTGACGTCACTGCGTGGAGCAAAAAAGTCACGTTTGATGGTGCATAGGCCCATTCTAATGATCACGGTTGCTGATGGAGGGCGCCCTCTATATCAAACACATGGTTTTCGCTGAGTACTCGGGGACATCGGGGGATCCCTTGCTGTCCCACCAGGCCAGTCAGACCCTGGTTGCGAAGGCCCCCCTTCCCCTCTTGGCCCCAGTGCAGTTGCACTGGCTGCACTGGCTATATGTCCACCACTGGCCTTAGGGGCACTTTGCACACTGCGACATCGCAGGTGCGATGTCGGTGGGGTCAAATTGAAAATGACGCACTTCCGGCATCGCATGCGACATCGCAGTGTGTAAAGGCTGGATGATACGATTAACGAGCGCAAAAGCGTCGTTATCGTATCATCGGTGTAGCGTCGGCGTAATCCATGATTACGCTGACGCGACGGTCCGATGTTGTTCCTCGCTCCTGCGGCAGCACACATCGCTGTGTGTGAAGTCGCAGGAGCGAGGAACGTCTCCTACCGGCCTCACTGCGGCTTCCGTAGGATATGCGGAAGGAAGGAGGTGGGCAGGATGTTTACATCCTGCTCATCTCCGCCCCTCCGCTCTGATTGGCCGCCTGCCGTGTGACGTCGCAGTGACGCCGCACGACCCGCCCCCTTAACAAGGAGGCGGGTCGCCGGCCACAGGGACGTCGCACGGCAGGTGAGTGTGTGTGTGAAGCTGGCGTAGCGATAACTTTCGCTACGCCAGCTATCACCACATATCGCTGCTGCGACGGGGGCGGGCACTATCGCACTCGGCATCGCAGCATCGGGCTGCGATGTCGTAGTGTGCAAAGCCCGCCTAAGTCAAACAACTGGAGGCACAAAAGTCTTCTCCAGGCTTAATCTCCTGAGTCTCCCAATTAATGGTAGGATTGTGTTTAACCAAGCAGGGCATATCCAAAACCAGTTCAGCAGGTAAAAAAGGAAGGACCATGAGTGAAATAGATTATTTGTGTACCTCTCCCACCTTTAGGCCTCTTCTCCATTAGCGTTTTTGTCCTGCATATTTCCTCGCCTTGAGAAACGGATTGCAATCTTGGAAATGGTTTCCTATGAGGCTGTCTCCATTTCCCCGTTTTTTAAGGACTCTACACAGGCTCTCCATGAAATCGCAGCATGCTGCGATTTGATGCAATTCTCAGCTCTGTCACCCTCATGCAAGTCAGAATCCGGGTGGCATGCGCATGTCACACGGATCCTGACACTTGCATACCGGGTCAGACTGGCTACCGGAGGAAACTCCTGTAAAACCAGTCCTGGCCGCTGTTACCTGCACTGAACCCCGAGCTGTCCCCTGAGCTCCAGACTGCAGCCTGAACAGCGAGCGCCGAGTGATTGATTCCCCGGTGACTGCTGGTCAGGTCTGCACAGCTGCAAACAGATCAGGCAGACGCTGGAGCTCAGTTTACAGCTCCGGAGCTCAGTGCAGGTAACCGCGGCCAGGACTGGTTTTACAGGAGATTTCTCCTGTAGCCAGTCTGACGCTGCTTACCTAAAAACTCACATAGCACCCGCATGACGCTCACATGTCATACGGATGCTATGTGAGGAAAAAAAAACACACACCACACGCAGATCACACGCAGGATACTCGACTCACATTTTGAGCCGAGTATCGCTGTGATTAAAAAAACGCTAGTGGAGAAGAGGCCTTTGGCCCCTTCTCCATTAGCGTTTTTGTCCTGCATATTTCCTCGCCTTGAGAAACGGATTGCAATCTTGCAAATGGTTTGCTATGAGGCTGTCTCCATTTCCCCGTTTTGTTCTGACGATACACGGGCTCTCCTTGAAATCGCAGCAAGCTGCGATTTGCTGCGATTCTCAGCTCTCTCACCCCCATGCAATCCTATGGGGGTGAGAGAAAAGTCAGGATCCGGGTGGCATGCGCATGTCACACGGATCCTGACACTTGCATACCGGGTCAGCCTGGCTACCGGAGAAATCTCCTGTAAAACCAGGCCTGGCGCGGTTACCTGCACTGAACCCCGAGCTGTCCCCTGAGCTCCAGACTGCAGCCTGAACAGCGAGCGCCGAGTGATGGATTCCCCGGCGACTGCTGGTCAGGTCTGCACAGCTGCAAACAGATCAGGCAGACGCTGGAGCTCAGATTACAGCTCTGGAGCTGAGTGCAGGTAACCGCGGCCAGGACTGGTTTTACAGGAGATTTCTCCCGTAGCCAGCCCTACACTGCTTACCTAAAAACTCACATAGCACCCGCATGACGCTCACATGTCATACGGATGCTATGTGAGAAAAAAAAACACACACCACACGCAGATCACACGCAGGACACACGCAGGATACTCGACTCACATATGCATCCCATACTCGCTGCGATTTTTTTAACGCTAATGGAGAAGGGGCCTTATGCACACAACCTTCTCAACCTTAGGTTGGAATCACACTTGCGAGTGTAAAATTGGACCGAGTCTCATGCTAGAAAGTAGCATGAGCTTTGTCCGAGTGATGATCCGTGTGCATTGCAACTGTAATGCGATTCTGTGATTTTTCTCATGATTGAAGTCCATGTGCAATCCATGTGTGATCCGTATGGGATCCATTTTTATTCTCAGCAGCTATGTCATCTGCCATTCAGCTCTGCTACATGGCCGCTGACAGCAGACACAGACAGAGCTGCGGGATCAGAATGAAGTCGGATGAACTTCACCCGACTTCATTGTCCTCCCGCGGCTCTGTCTGTGTGCCATGGCCTGATTTTTGTGAGACCTTCACCGGTGATCGCAAATCCCCTGAGTGACTTAAGTGATCTGCGCTATCAGCGGTGCCGTCACTGAGGTTACCCGCGGCCACAGCAGAAGTCCTCCCGCTGGGATCTGTGGCCGCGGGTAACCTGAGTGACGTCATCGCTGATCGTGCGGCTCACGTCAGTCGCTGCGGGGAGCTGACAGAGAGCGGTCGTGGTCTGTGACCGCTCTGTCAGCTTCTGATGTAGCAGAGCTGAAAGCGTCGCGGGACCTCTGTGGATTACGTCGGACCTGGAGGGGTATTTGGGGGTTTAATACAATGGTGAAAGAGGGCATTTTTGTCATTTATTTCAAATAAAGGATTTTTTGGTGTATGTCTTTATTTTCTTTATCTTATAGGTTAATCATGGAAGGTATCTCGGAGAGACGCCTGCCATGATTAACCTAGGACTTAGTGGCAGCTATGGGCTGCTGCCATTAACTCCTTATTACCTCGATTGCCACCGCACCAGGGCAATTCAGGGTGAGCCGGGTACAGTCCCGGGACTGTCGTATCTAATGGATGCGGCAATTCCGGGCGGCTGCTGGCTGATATTGTTAGGGAGGGGAGCTCCCCATAACGTGGCGCTCCCCATCCTAACAATACCAGCCTCCTGCCATATGGCTTTATCCTGGCTGGTATGAAATTTGGGGGCAACCGCACGCCGTTTTTTTAAATTATTTATTTATTTAAATTAATGCACGATATAGACCCACCCACCGCCAGCTGTGATTGGTTGCAGTGAGACAGCTGTCACTCAACGTGGGGGCGTGTCTGACTGCAACCAATCATAGGCACCGGTGGGTGGGGAAAGCAGTGAATACGTGATGGAATAATGAGCGGCCTGCTTTTTCAAAAGAGGAAAAGCCGCCGGAGCTTTGTGACAGTCGTGCAGCGCCACGCTGGTGATCGGTGAGTATGAAAGAGGGGGGAGAGGGATAGACCGACAGAGAGAGAGACCAACAGAGAGAGAGAGACCGACAGAGAGAGAGACCGACAGACAGAGAGAGAGAGACCGACTGACAGAGATAGAGATTGACCGACATCGACAGACCTCACTCATTTCCAGTGTTTTCTGCAACATGCGATAAATGTATTTAGAAAAACGCATGTCACTAGGATGGTGTGTGTGCCGTCCGTGTGACATCTGGTTTTTTTCACGCACCCATAGACTTTCATTGGAGTGACTCGCACGTGAAACTCACCAAAACGCAGCATGCTGCGATTTTTTTTTCAGTCCGATTTGGACTGAGAAAAAAATAGCAGATCGGAGCTGCCTCATTGCTTAACATTGGTCCGAGTATAATGTGAGATTTTCTCTCATTGCACTCGTGCGAGTTAATCGCAAGTGTGACTCCAGCCTTAGAGGTAACATGACTTTGAGCAAGGGGAGAATTATCAATTGCTGACACCTGTTTAGGATACCCAAGACTAAACACACTGTACCCACATTCACTAGCAAAATCACTGTTAATGAGATCTAAAGGTTAGCCTGACTCTACAAATTCAGAGGTCACAATAAACCCAGAATTTTTACCTAAAAACACAGATATATACATGAGATAATTTCAGACTCTTAAGGGTGCTTTACACGCTGCGACATCGCTAACAATATATCGTCAGGGTCATGTCGTTAGTGACACACATCCGGCGCCGTTAGTGACATCGCCGCGTGTGATACCAAGGAGCGACGATCAACAAGCGCAAAAACGTGAAAAATCGTTGCTCGTTGACACGTCGCTCCTTTTCATAATATCGTTACTGCTGCAGGTACAATGTTGTTCGTCGTTTCTGCGGCAGCACACATCGCTGTGTGTGACACCGCAGGAACGACGAACATCTCCTTACCTGCATCCACTGGCAATGAGGAAGGAAGGAGGTGGGCGGCATGTTCCAGCTGCTCATCTCCGCCCCTCCTACGCTATTGGACGGCCGTTTTGTGACGTCGCTGTGACGCCGAACGCACCTCCCCCTTGAAGGAGGGATTGTTTGGCATCAACAGCAACATCGCAGAACAGGTATGTGTGTGACGCTGCCATAGCAATAATGTTCGCTACGGCAGCGATCACCACATATCGCACCAATGACGGGGGCGGGTGCTATTGCTCGCGACATCGCTAACAATCGCTAGCGATGTCACAGCGTGTAAAGCACCCTTTAGGCCCAGTTTGCACGCTGCGGTTTTTCTGTGGTTTTGCTGCATGTTTTGCTGCAGAAAATGTTCAGAACCTTGCTGCAGTCCTTCCCCAGAAAAACCTATATGGTAAAAAAAAAAATGCTGTGCGCACACAGTTTTTTTCACCAACAGGTTTTGCTGCGGAATTTCCGCAGCAAAAAGAATGAGCATGTCACTTCTTTTCCACAGGTACCTGTGGTATTTTACCCATTGACTGTAATTTAATCATGAAAAACCGCAGGGAATAACGCAGGTAGCAAATTATGTGCATTTCATTGCGTTATCCTGCGTTATTCCTGCATTATTTTGCGTTTTTCGGGACACAGTGATCATTACTAATCTGCATTTTGCAAGGAAGGGATGTCCCTAGGAGAGGAAGAGGAAATTGAGCAGAGAGTAAACACACACATATAACACTCACACACAGACAAATACATATATAATGCACAGATACATAGAAATCAGGCAACATTCGTTCAGAGGGCTGGTATTAGGCCAGATACTGCTTCTCATATAAAGTCTATGGGGACCAGAATCGGGCGCAAAGGGGTAGGAGCAAGCGCTTCATACTTACCGATCACCTGGCAGCTGTTACACTGCTCCCGTGGCAGCTCTTTCATCTTCCAGAGCCGCCGCTCATTAGGCTGATAACATATTCACGCCTTCCCTGCTCACCGGTGGATGTGATTTGTTGCATTCAGATGAGCCCCCACGCTGAGTGACAGTTGTCTCACTGCAACCAATCACAGCCGCCGGTGGGTGGGTCTATATCGTACAGTACAATAAATAAATTATTAAAAAAACTGGCATGCGGTCTCCCCCAATTTTGATACCAGCCAAGATAAAGCCACATGGCTGATGGCTGGTATTCTCAGGATGGGGAGCTCCACAGCCTAAAAATATCAGCAAGCAGCCGCCAAATTTGCCGCATCTATTAGACGTGACAGTCCTGGGACTCTATCCGGCTCATCCTGATTGCCGTGATGCGGTGGCAATCAAGATAATAAGGAGTTAATGGCAGCCCATAGCTGGCACTAAGTCCAAGATTAGTAATGGCAGCGTCTATGACATGCCATGGCTAATCTGTAAGTGACAGTAAATAAACACATACACCGAAAAACCCTTTATTTGAAATAAAACACAAAAAGCCCCCTCTTTCACCACTTTATTAACCCACCAATACCAGCGCTCCAGGTCCGGTGTAATCCACACGAGGTCCCACAATGCTTGCATACTGATCAGCGTCTGAAAGCTAGTACGCAAGGCAGCATTGTTCCGCCAATGAAGCTGCAGGGGTAACTCAAGGACATTTCTCACAGTCGGTGATGTCAACACATTACCGCTCGTGAGAACTTCAGGGCCTCACAAGCGGTAATAGAGTGACATCACCGACTGGCAGTGACCCTGTGAGAACTCAGACCCAAGGTCTAGCAGGGTCACTGCTGTATGAGAAATACTGTTGGGGGGGAAACACATACATCAGAAATAAAAGCTGTAATATCTATCAACCTATCTATCTATCCCTCTATCTATCTACCCATCATCTATCTATCTATCTATCTATCCATCCCTCTCTTTCTATCTATCACTCTATCTTTCATTCCCTCTATCTTTTTATCTATCCATCATCTATCTATCCATCCATCTATCTCTCTGTCTATCCATGATCTATCTATCCATCCATTATCTATCTATCCATCCATTATGTATCCAACCATTATCTATCTATCCATCCATTATCTATCTATCCATCCATTATCTATCTATCCATCCATTATCTATCTATCTATCTATCTATCCATTGTCTACCTATCCATTATCTATCTAGCTATCTATCTATCCATTATCTATCTCTCTATCCATCCATTATCTCTCTGTCTATCCATCCATTATCTATCTATTTATCTATCTATCAATTATCTATCTATCTAAGAAGGAAATGACAACACATTTTTTTTCAATGTGCTTTATTGCATTGAAGGCATGAAAACACAGGTAACAATCCGCGGAAAAAACGCGCAATACCGCGGCAAAACTGCGGCGAACAGCGGGAAAACCGCAGGTGCAGAAATCTTTCAGAGGGTGTGGAATTTTCTTTAGAAAATTACATTTTCTAGTGCGCACAGGGACTTAGGACCTGTGTCATTACGCCTTAAAATCCCTTTTGTTTTTACTTTTGGAAATTCATTCTTGTACTTAAAACACTGAATCATAACATGGCCTGAACAACCACAGTACAATCAAAAAGGAGACAGACCCCAAGTTGAAAGATTTGTCTGAGTCTGTTGAATGAGAGACAGAAGTGAAGTCACTCACACATCAATTAAAGTTTCCTTATCTCTTTTATGTCTGTCTAAATGAATTGCCTTTCCAGAGATAACGGGAAAGGACTGTAAAGCTGGGTTTACACACTGCAACATCGCAAAGGACATCGCTGTAACGTCACCGGTTTTGTGACGTAACAGCGACCTCCCTAAGTCTCTGTTGAGTCGCTGGTGAGCTGTCAAACAGGCAAACCTGGCCAACAACGCAACAGCGATCCGGACCTGCAGAACGACCTAGCTGGTTGTTGGGGACGTTGATAAGCAGCTTTTTGAAAGGGAAGTTGCTAACAAAGTCGCTGCAAAGTCTTTCACACACTGAAACTTTGTAGCGATGCTTGCTGCACAGCGGGAAACAAAGGACCTAGGAATGGTCCTGAACAATTTGTAGCGATCAGCAACTTCACAGCAGGGGCCAGGTCGCTGATGTGTTTCACACACTGCAACATCGCAAACGACATCGCTATTGCGTCACAAAACCGGTGACGTTACAGCGATGTCGTTTGAGATGTTGCAGTGTGTAAACCCAGCTTAAGCCATTATGTCTCTTATCCTACTAGAAAGTCTACAGCAAAACTGATTGGGGAGAGCAGGATCATTCAAGGAAGTTTCCACAGCCCAACGTCTAAAATGGGAGCAATAGTCCACCACTTTATGATTTCCCTGAACCAGCCAGTGAATCACTGATTCAGCCACTGCAACCTTATTTGCATCATTGTAAATGAAACCCAGTGCAGAAAAGAAAGCATTTAAGAGGTAAATATTAGAAAATCATCAGGCAAAGCAAATGCCCAAGCCTGAGCATCCCCATGAAGCAAAGATAACAAGGCCTACACGCTAAGCCTCCCCTCAAGAAGATACAGGACGTAGGTGAAAATACAATTTATTTGAAGATGAAAAAATGAAAAACTTACTTCAGTCCCTGTCAAAGCAGTCTGGTGCTTTAATTTAGGTCCAGAGACAATCTTTGGATTGAACAAAACTTTTGCAGTGGTAATGAGTGCATGTTGTTGCTGTTTAACCCCTAAGGATCTCAGCACATATGAAATATGGGGTGGACTGGTGATAATGTAAAATAAGATTTTACCAAAGACTGATTTACCTGACTGACCTACTTTTTGTACAGACCAGAGCTCCCAGCTGCACGGTCTCTAAAACCCCCTGTGCAGATTGAAACAACCCCAACCAGAAAATTCAGATAACCACTCTGACTAATTGCTACTTAAGCTGTCATCAACGGATCCCCTTACCTCCTTAAGAAACTGGGGTAAGGTGCAAAGTAAGATAAGGTATACCAAAAGAAACTCAAAACCAGGCTGTAGTTCCAAGCAGAGCCCACTTTAGAAATATCACTAGCAAGGAATGAAAGTCTGGGGAGCCTGTAAATAGTTACCCATTTTTTGCCTAGCGGCTTTAGATCATTGTATTTTTTGGGATGTGCGATCCATGTCTTTTTCTTTATAGTGTGATGTAAATAGTTACCCCTGCTGGTTGAAAGAGCAGACCAAATAACATAATATAAAACAGTTGTTGGCAGAAAGGTAATGAATACAAAAATATATCACCAGAGACAAATAGTTCAGAACCTGGACAGCTACTGAACGTGATTGTGGTCCAGTGGAGAGGGAAACAGACCACAAAACAAAAGGCAGCTGGATCAAATCAGAGGCATGACAGTTTTGCTGCTTTTGTGTTGTATTTTTTGTTGCAATTTTGGGGCAGATAACTCTGTTCTACAGCTAAATTGATTCAGGGATTAAAACAGTTGAACATAACTAATTTTGTGCTGCTGAAAACAAATTGAATGCTTAAATTTGCTGATTGGCTCTAATTTTGAAAATCCAGAAGAGGTTGTACTTACTTATGACACCTTTCATGCAGACTTATAAAAAAAATACATATTTATTATTATATCATCATTATTGCCTTGCTAGTAGCTAGTATTTTACATTATCTTTGTAGTCTTTTAAACCTTAAGTATTCTATTTTCTTAGGCTGACTAATCCAAAACTGTAAACTCAGCTCCGATGAACAAATCCAAATTACAGTTGCATCATTTACATTTATAAATGCGCTCTGTATAAGGTATACAGCAAAGGATTGTCTTGTTTTAGTTTCTTAGCATATTGACATGTTTCTTTATGTTTTTTCAGATATCTCTTGTTCTTCCTTTAAAGGGGTTATCTGGCTTATTTTGTCTTTTTCTTGTCATTACACTATTGGGCTACATTGGGGCAGGTAAGTAGATAGTAACTACCTACCTGCCCTGCTGTCAGCCCCTCTCCCCCAGCTCTGCCGCGATTTTGCTGCTTCCTGTGATGTCACGATGACAGGACAGGAGCTTATGCTCGCCTTGTTGATGGGCATTATAGCTGATGTCATGTAGCCGCCCTGCTGGGCGGGTACATAGTGCCGGAGTCCCCGCCCCCCCTTCCCTGCACCCTCCCACACATCCTGTCGTGCAGGAGTCACGCTGCATGCAGCCCCCATGCTGCTGGCGGCGCGCAGGCAGTTGCCACCTTGCTGAACGCTGCCTGTGCTGGGGCTGTGCAGTCAGCACTGTATATCGGATGACTGATTCACGGGCGCTGCGCAGATGGGAGCAATGTATACAGCTACTACAAAGATCACTGGAGAAGCTGCATAGAGAGCGCGTCCCTGCACAGCGCCTGGAAATCAGTCCTCTGACTGCACGGCCCTGCACCAACAGCGATCAGCAGCCACAAGAGTCAGGACACAGGGCACTGAGGGAACAAGGATAGGTGAGAAACTGTGTTTGTTTTTTCTGTGTGTAAAGAATGGCAGAATAAGGGGCAATTCTACAGGAGAGAGCACTGCTACAACAAGAAGAGCCCAAGGGGACATTACTACAGGATGGGCACAAGGAAGTGTCACTGTGAAGTTTGGCATAGGAAGATGCCATGTTAGGTTGAGCTGTAAACAAAGTGTGCATAGAATAATTGGATAATTCAAGAGGAACAAAAATTAGAAAACAAAAAAATGTAGGGGTGTTTTATATAACTATACAGCATTAGCTTAAATTTTTTTTGGGAGTTTATGTTGGACAAATCCTTTACCAAAGCAGATTTTTGCTACATATCCAAAACAGTAACTTTTGCATCTCAAAGGCAAAACCTGACTACCATAATAATGAAATCCTACAACCTGTATTTTGGCTGCAGAATAGAAGATCAGGACAAGAGTTGGGCTCTACACATATGCTTCCATAGATGTGCATCACATATTACCAAGTGGTTGCATGGGAAGAGGCAATCTATACCATTTGCAGTCCCAATGATTTGGAGAAAACCATCCGATCACACTAACAAATGCTATTTCTGCATGGCACCTCCCATTAGGAAGATTAGGAAAGGAGTTTCAGGGAAGAATTGGACTTTAAAGTATCCAAACACTCTATCTGCAATACTCCCAGTACCACATACAGAAGAACAGCTGGATCCAAAAGCAAGAAAACATTTTCGATTGAGACAAGTGAGGAATAAGAGGGAGCTTGGTGTCATGAAGCATCTTCCGCTTATGACCCAGACTTCATGTCAGCAACCTCAACTGAGCCAAACCTTGTTAAAGATTTGGATCTGCAAAGGTCAAACAGCAAATGCAGTAGCAGGATGCAGCCGGCCCCCTATGATAAAGGCAGGGGGAACACAAGTGCAGAATACCGATGAGCCAACGACAGAACAGATACCCCAAAGGGTGCAGAAAAAATATGCAATAAAAAAATATATAAAATGATTATTAATAAAGTTTGGTATTGGTCCATATTTTGACCAAAATACGTAAGCTCGTAACCCAACATCAAGGGTCCCCACACTTACGAGTCCTTACAGTACATTCAAAATCATTCACGGAATTCACCGGGATGTCTGTCTTGTAGGATGCACATATACAGTGGGTACGGAAAGTATTCAGATCCTTTTAAATTTTTCACTCTTTGCTTCATTGCAGTCATTTAATCAATTCAGAAAAGTTCATTTTTTTCTCATTAATGTACACTCTGCACCCCATCTTGACAGAAAAAAACAGAAATGTGGACATTTTTGCAAATTTATTAAACAAGAAAAACTGAAATATCACATGGTAATAAATATTCAGACCCTTTGCTCAGACATTCATATTTAAGTCACATGCAGTCCATTTCCTTGTGATCCTCCTTGAGATGGTTCTACTCCTTCATTGTAGTTCAGCTGTGTTTCATTAAACGCATAGAACTTGATTTGGAAAGGCACACACCTGTCTATATAAGACCTTACAGCTTACAGTGCATGTCAGACCAAATGAGAATCTTGAGGTCAAAGGAAGTGCCCAAGGGGCTCAGAGACAGAATTGTGGCAAGGCACAGATCTGGCCAAGGTTACAAAGGTTTCTGCAGTACTCAAGGTTCCTAAGAGCACAGTGGCCTTCATAATCCTTAAATGGAAAACGTTTGGGACCACCAGAACTCTAACTAGAGATCGTTAAGAGGTGAAGGGGTTAAGGGCTTAAGTAAGTACCTTATATACATAGAATATACACATGATATGTATAAAACAACATTGAATATTCCTAGTAGCCATACTGCAATACTATGGAATGTTTCCTTAGAAAATAAAAACATTGTGCAAAAAATGTGACTCATTTCCCCATGTTGCATAACATCAGTGACTTTTGTGCTAGATTGTCATCTCCCTTTCTTATAAATATAGGACACAAAGAACATTTTGTTTTCTATTGAAAATCCATCAGTTGCATAATATACTTAAAATTCTCCACATTTCTTGTAATTTCATTGCAGGTGAGAGGATTTTCATCTACATTATCTATCTATCTATGTATCATCTATCTTTCCATCTGTCTACATATATCTTTCTATCTATTTCTTTCTTTTTTAAGCTAGTGATGATTCATTCATGTTTTCCATTATTTGAAAAATTCACGCTTTCATTGTGTTTTTTCTAATGTTAATTGTTCTTTCATTTCACAGATTTAAATGGCAAAGTGGTCAAAATCCTCTGGCAATGATGAGGATGCTACATGTCTTGACCAGCTAGACTATAAACAATTGGACGTTCAGTCGGTAAAATCTTTAATACCAGGCGGTACGTTTTTCTTATGTTTTATTACTGTACGAAATCATTGGTAACAATACTTATTAATGATTATTACTATTATTATGTCAGCTTCTTGGCTATGTAGCTATATTCCTCCCAGGAAAATAATTTTGAATGGATGTATAACATGTCCATGGGATATGTCCCCTTGTTCCCCCTATGTCTGTCCTCTAGTCTAGGCTATAAAGTATATATAGTAGATTTGCATCTTTGGTGGACTTGTGTTATGTCAAACTTGTACAAAGTGGAAAAATGTGGAATTCAGTTCTCTCCTTAGATGATTCTACTATTTTTACTCTATGATCTAAAATTGAAACATTGTATTATATGAAATATACTGTTACTTTTTTTTGTATTATTGATACCTGTTACATAGGTTGTCCCCTGAATAGAACCCCTCTACATTTGCCCTATTAGGAATATTGTTCCCCTCACAATCGATTTTGAGCCAAAACAGAGACCTCCTGGTAGACCTGACCTGTCCATGCCTTCATTACCATGTAATGCTACATGTCCTCTGCAGGGTTTTAGAAATGTATGACTTTGTAGTGCTTTTCCCAACAATATCAGATGAATAACGAAAGTTATAGATGTCTCTTTTCATACAACAACCACTTTAACTGGAGCTCATTCACAATGCTTTAAGGTTAACTATGGCTCAATTAAGTTTGATTATGCTATTACTTTTGTTGTGTTGCTCATAACTAAGATTTTCTTACGCTTTAAGAAGGAAGCCTAAACATGGTGCTAAATGTCCTCACATAGCTTATATTCATGTTGACAGTTTACATACTGCTTCATAGAAAGTGTTTTAATTGGTTTGCTCTGCAATTCCACTATTGTACCTATGTGGGTAGGCAGATATTACATCATTAGAAAAACCTTACAATACAATGTCAGACAACTGTCCACTACGATCCTCAAAACACAGCACTATGAATCCAAACTTTAAAAAATTAAAATTACTTGTATAACAGGAAGAGTGATATATATACAATGATGGTCCCAGAATGGGGACAGATATACTAGAATGGTCCCAGAATGGGGGACAGATATACCAGGATTGAGGACAGATATACCATAAATGGAGATATGTATACCAGGATAGGGGACATCTATACATGCATGGTCCCAGAATGGGGGAAAGATATACCAGGATGGGGGGGCATATATACTAAGATGGGGGCATATGTTGTATACCAGGATGGGCCCATGATGGTGAACATATATATACCAGAATGGGAGACTTATATACCAGGATGGTCCGAGGACGGGGAATATATATTCCAGGATGGTCCCAAAAGGGGGACAGATATACCAGTATGGGGGGGCATATATACCAAGATAGGTGGCATACATACCAGGATAAGTTCAGGATGGAGGACATATAAACCATGATGGGGGACAAACAATATATACCAGTATGTGGGACAGTGTATGTCAGAATGGTACTCAATATAAGGTGTGTACATATACAAAGATGAGGGAAATATATACCAGGATGTGATACATATATACTAGGAAGGGGGACATATAGCTGAAGATGGGCCTGGCATGGGGGGACATATATACCAAGATGGGCCCAGATGGTCCCAGGATAGGGGACATATATACCAGGATGGGGGGCATAGATACCATAATGGGGTACATAAATAATAATAATAATAATAATAATAATAATAATTGTATTCATTTATATAACGCTATTAATTCCACAGCGCTTTACATATATTGGCAACACTGTCCCCATTGGGGCTCACAATCTAGAGTCCCTATCTGTATGTCTTTGGAGTGTGGGAGGAAACCAGAGTACCCAGAGGAAACCCACACAAACACAGAGAGAACATACAAACTCCTTGCAGATGTTGTCCTTGGAGGGATTTGAACCCAGGACCCCAGCGCTGCAAGGCTGCAGTACTAACCACTGAGCCACCGTGCCACCCATATATCAGATGGGTCCAGGATGGGAGACATATATAACAAGATGGGGGACAGGCAATACATCCCAGAATGTGGGACAGTATATTATTCCAGGTTGGGGGACATATATGCCAGAAGGGTCACAGGATGGGAGCAGTATATAATAGGATGGGGCCCAGGATGAAAGTCAGTTATACCAAGAAGGAGGACATACTATATATTGAAATTGGGACATATATACCATGATAGGCCCAGTATGGGGGACATATATAGTAGAATGAACCCAGGAAGGGGGCATATATACCAGGATGGGTGACATATATACCTGAAATACCTGGAAGAGGCTCAGGATAAGGGACATTAGTACAAGATGGGTGACATTATCACATAATGAAGAAGAAGGAGGGGCAACATACATGTATTTCTTAGATTTAGAAAGCTACATGGGCCAGTACATCTAACCAACATTCAGATAGGTGGGAATGGGGGGTGCAGATCTAAATCAGACCCTAGATACACTACAGAGGTGTGTGTGTGTGTGTGTGTGTGTGTGTGTGTGTATATCTATCTATCATAAATATATATATGTATATATATATATATATATATATATATATATATACATACACTCCCTGACAGAGGTTCTGTCGCTTATCCATGTTATGTAAATAAAAGCTTATAACCTGACTTTAAATTCATCCATTGGTTTTATAAATTACTCTTTTGAAAGCTGAAACCCTCCTAAATTTGGTTTAGGTTATGCAAATAATGTTGCTGTAAAGCTGAAATATTGATCATTTAATGAACACAGAAATGTCAGATTTTGGCAAGACAAAGGTTTTGTTGCCCACAGAAAGTAATGTGAAATTCAAACAAATAATTAACTTCTAATACAAAGATATGTTACATAACATTGGTGAATGAAGTTGTTACAGCCATATTTAATATGTTGTGTGACTTCCATGAGCTTGAAGTACTGCATCCATGCGGTTCAACAATGAATCATACAATTTATTGATGAAGTCATCAGAAATAGCAAAGAATGCAGTCTCTTACATGCCTCCCAGAGTTCATCTAGATTCTGTGGTTTTGTCTTTCAAGCTTCCTCTTTCGCCCTACCCATGCTCAATGATATTCATGTCTGGTGAATGGGATGACCAGTCCTAGAGCACATTTATCTTCTTTGCCAGGAGGAACTTTGTTGTAGAGATAGATGTATGATATGGAGCACCATCCTGCGCAGAATTTAACTCCTTTTATGATTGGGAATGTAAGAGGTAGCTAATACTTCTTGATATTTTAGACTATTGATATATCCTTCCACCTTGCAAATGTTTCGCAGACCCCCATACTGAATGTAACCCCAAACCATAATCTTTCCACCACCAAACTTAACTGTTTTCTGGGTGTATTTTGGATCCATACGGGCTCCAGTAGGTCTCCTGCAGTATTTGCGGCGGCTGTCGTGTAATTTAACTGAAGATTCATTAGAGAAATCCACCTTCTGCCACTTTTCAAGCGTCCATTTGTTTAGCAGGCTGTAGGACTTGGCAAACGCCACACGTTTTTAATTGCCTTTTGTTTAGTGCTGGCTTCTGGGCACTGATTCGGCCATGGAGGCCATTTCGAGACAGAATCCTACAAACTGTTCTAATTGACACAGGGACTTGAGGTGACCAGGCCTGTTGGAGCTCTGCTGCAGTGGAAGAAGAGCTGGTTTTGGATTTTCTAACCAAGAAACGTTTCTCCTCAGCAGTTGTCTTGTGGGGTCTGCCGGACCTAGGCTTGTCAAATACATCTCCAGTCTTTTCAAATCTTTTTTAATTCTTTATACTTGATGCTGAGACACATTAAAGGTGCCAGACACCTCTGCAGTGGATCTGGTGTTCAGCCTCTTGATAATCAAGGCTTTGGTCGCAGGGTGGATTTTTGGCATGTTGTCAGAGGTCAAGTTGCAGTTCAAGTGAAGGTCTGGGGTGCTGGTTTTCTTTTTATACACACCCACTAATTAACTGATCATTTAGTGAGCACAGGTGAGGATGTAAACTAGGATTTGGGTGCATTATATGGCACGGCGACAAAACTTTTGTCTTGCCAAAACCTGACCTTTCTGTGTTCATTAAATGATCAATATTTCAGCTTTGTAGCAACTTTATTTTCATAACCTAAACCAAATTTGGGAGGGTTTCAGCTTTCAAAAGAGTAATTTATAAAACCAATGGATGAATTTAAAGTCAGGGTATAGGCTTTTATTGAAATAACATGGATAAGCGACAGAACGTCTGTCAGGAAGTATATATATATATATAGATATATATATACATATATATATATATATATATATATATATATATATATATATATATATATATATATATATATATATATATATATATATAATCGTACAGTGGGGGAAATAAGTATTTGATCCTCTGCTGATTTTTTAAGATTGCCCACTGACAAAGACACACTCAATAATTTTAAGGGTAGGTTAATTTTTACAGCTAGTGATTCAATTTCTAAATTATATTAATTTATTTGCATTTTGCAGAGAGAAATAAGTATTTGATCCCTCTGGCAAACAAGACTTAATACTTGGTGGCAAATCCCTTGTTGGCAAACACAGCAGTTATACATCTTTTGTAGTTGATGATGAGGTTTCCGCACATGTCAGAAGGAAATTTGGTCCACTTCTCTTTGCAGATTATCTCTAAATCATTAAGAGTTCGAGGCTATCACTTGGCAACTCTGAGCTTCAGCTGCCTCCATATTTTTTCTATGGGATTAAGGTCTGGAGACTGGCTAGGCACCTCCATGAGCTTCATGTGCTTCTTTTTGAGCGACTCGTTTGTTGCCTTGCCTGTATGTTTGGATTACTGTTGTGCTGGAAGATCCAACCATGACCTATTTTTAATGTCCCGGTGCAGAGAAGAAGGTTGTTACTCAGGATTTTAAGGAACATAGCATCATCCATTGTCCCATTGATGTGGTGAAGTAGTCCTGTGCCCTTAGTAGATAAACATCCCCAAAACATAATGTTTCCACCTCCATACTTGACAGTGGGGATGGTGTTCTTTGGGTAATAGGCAGCATTTCTCTTCCTCCAAATGAGGAGAGTTGAGGTAATGCTAAAGAGCTCAATTTTCGTCTCATCTGACCAAGGCACCTCCTCCCAATCCCTCTGAGAATCATCCAGGTGTTCATTGGCACACTTCAGATGGGCCTGTGCTTTCTTGAGCAGTGGGACTTTACAAGTACTGCAGGATTTTAATCCATTACGGCGTGATGTGTTACCAATGGTTTTCTTGGTGACAGTGGTGACAGTGATCCCAGCTGCCTTGAGATCATTAATAAGTTCCTCCCGTGTAGTTTTAGGCTGATCTCTCACCTTCTTCATGCTCCTGGATTCTCCATGAGGTGAGATTTTGCAAGGAGCTCCAAATCTATGTCGACTGAAAGTCATTTTGTATTTCTTCCATTTTGTCACTATTGCACCAACCGTTGTCTCCTCACCCAGCATATTACGTATGGTTTTGTAGCCCATTCCAGCCTTGTGCAGGTCTATGGTCTTGTCCCTGGCATCACTGGAAGGCTCTTTGGTCTTGTCCATGTTGTAGAGGTTAGAGTCTGACTGATTAATTGAGTTTGTACAGGTCTTACTGCTCTGTAGGAACCAGAACTCAATGGTTGGTAGGGGATCAAATACTTATTATTCTTTGCAAAATGCAAATAAATTTATAAATTTATACAACGTGATTTTCTGGATTTTATTTTGGATATTCTATCGCTCACTGTTGAAATTAACCTACCCTTAAAATTATAGATTGTTCATGTATTTCTAAATAGGCAAACTTACAAAATCAGCAAGGGATCAAATAATTATTTCCACCACTGTATAAACAGTTCAATTCAGAAGTTTACATACAGTATCTTAAAATACACATATACATGTTGTTTTCATTATCTGACATGAAATCAGACTAAACCTTTCCTGTTTTAGGTCAATTAGGAATCAGATCACCAAAATTATTTATATTTGCCAAATGCCAGAATAATGAGAGAGAAAATGTTTTAAGGCATTTTTTATAACTTTCTGCAAAGTCAAAAGCTTACAAACACTAAAGGGTGCTTTACTCGCTGAAACATCGCTAGCAATTGCTAGCGATGTTGCGCGCGATAGCACCCTCCCCCGTCGTGTGTGCGATATTGTGTGATCGCTGCCGTAGCAAACATTATCGCTACGGCAGCGTCACACGCACTTACCTGGTCAGCGACATCGCTCTGGCTGGCGATCCTCTTCCTTTCTAAGGGGGCGGTTCGTGCGGCGTCATAGCGACGTCACACGGCAGCTGTCCAATAGCAAAGGAGGGGCGGAGATGAGTGGCTGGAAAATTCCGCCCACCTCCTTCCTTCCGCATTGCCGGTGGACGGAGGTAAGGAGATGTTCGTCGCTCCTGCGGTGTCACACATAGCGATGTGTGATGCCGCAGGAACGAGGAACAACATCTCTACTAAGCAGACAATGATATTTGGTTTTTGGATGACCTTTCCAAAACCAACGATTTTTGTCTCTTTTGCGATCGTTTAAGGTCACTCGTACGTGTCACACGCTGCGATGTCGCTAACAACGCCGGATGTGCGTCACAAACACCGTGACCCCGATGATAAATCGTTAGCGATATCGCAGCGTGTAAAGCCCCCTTAAGAGTACCATGCCTTTAAACATTATGGGACAGCCCATATGATGATGTCATGTCTTTGGAAGCTTCTGATACGTTTATTGGCAAATATCTGAGTTAATTAAAGACACACCAATGGATGTATTTTAATGCACACCTGAAACCCACTGCTTCTTTGTGCAGCATCATGGGAAAGTCAAAAGAAATCAGCCATGATCTCAGAAGGAGAATTGTGGACTTGCACAAGTCTGGTTCATCCTTGGGTGCAAATTCTAGGTACCTGAAGGTGCCTTGTTCATCTGTGTAAACATTTATATGCAAGTACAAACAAGATGGGAATATCCAGCCATCATACCGCTCAGGAAGGAGACAGGTTCTGTGTACCAGGGATGAATGTGCTTGGTAAGACATGTGCATATCAAACCAAAAGCAAAAGCAAAGGACCTTGTGAAGATGCTGAAGCAACCTAGCAACATTGTGTCATTAACCACAGTGAAACGAATACTGTATCAACATGGGCTGAAAGGCCACTGTGCAAGGAAGAAGCCATTACTTCAAAAGAAAAAGAAAAAAAGCCAAATTAATGTTTGCAAATGCACACATGAACAAAGACCTTAATTTTGGGAGACATCTCCTTTCCACTGACAAAACCAAAAGTGAACTGTTTGGCCACAATGACCATCTTTACATTTGGAGGAAAAAAGGAAAAGCTTTGAAGCCTAAGAACACCATCTCAACAGTGAAACACGTGGGTGGCAGCATGGTGTGAGTTTTTTTTTGCTGCAGGAAGGACTGGTGCACTTCACAAAATAGATGGAATCATGAGGAAAGAAGATTGTGTGGCAAAACTGAAGCAACATCTCAAGACATCAGCCAGGAACTTAAAGCTTGGGCAGAAATGGGTCTTCAAATGGACAATAACCCAAAGCATACTGCCAAAGTGGTTGTAAGTGGCCATAGGATAACAAAGTCAACATTTTGAACTGGCCATCATAAAACCCTGATCTCGATCCTATTGAAAATTTATGGGCAAAGCTGAAAAGGCAGGTGCGTGCAAAGCGACCTACAAACATGACCCCAGTTCTGTCAGGAGGAATGGGCTCAAATTCCTACTAACTATTGTGAGAAACTTGTGTAAGGATATCCAAAATGTTTCACCCAAGTCATACAGTTTAAGGGCAATGGTACCAAATACTAATGAAATGTATGTAAACTTTTAACTTTGCAGAAAGTAATAAAAAATGCCTTGAACCATACTTTCTCGCTCATTATTCTGGCATTTCGCAAATATAAATAAATTTAGTAATCCTAATTGACCTAAAGCGGGAAAGGTTTATTCTAATTCCATGTCAGATACTGAAAAAATCATGCATATGTGTCTTTTAAGAGGTATGTAAACTTCTGGTTTCAACTGAGTATATATATATATATATATATATATATATATATATATATATATATATACACACACACATACAGTATATATTTATATATATATTATATATATATAAAAAAATAATATATATATATAAATATATATATATATATATATATATATTAGTGCGAGAAGTATGCATTTGATACACAGCCAATATTGCAAGTTTTCCCACCTACAAAAAATGGAGAGGTATGAAGCTTTTATCATAGGTACACTTCAACTGTGACAGGCAGAATAAAAAAAATCCAGAAAATCACGTTTTTAAATATAAGTGCATTTCAATAAATTAGAATATCATCAAAAAGTTTCCATATTTTTCAGATTATAAAACACACTTTTCCTCTCAAAAATTTGGGAGGAAAATGAGGGATGCGTCTTAAAATCCGAACATAGCTTACCGGAAGGTGGAGAATTGGCATGGGGGGCTGTCTGTCTCTCTGTTTGGGCAGGTGGCCGGCTGGCTGCCTCTTTGTGTGGACAGGCGGCCGGCTGGCTGCCTCTCTATGCGGGCAGGTGGCCGTCTGGCTGCCTCCCTGTGCGGGCAGGCGTCCGGCTGGCTGCCTCTCTGTGTGAGCAGGAGGCCAGCTGGCCACCTTTCTGTGTGGACAGGTGGCCAGCTGGCTGCCTCTCTGTGTGGGCAGGTGTCCGGCTGGCTGCCTCTTTGTGCAGGCTGTGGTGGCTGTGTTGGCAGAGGAAGTTGTGGTGGTTGCATGGCTGGTGTCCCAGATGCTCTGGCTTCAAATGATGGCACCTGGAATCAGCGCGTGCGCAGATGGAGCTCTCGGCTGAGAGCTCCATCTGTGCACGTGCCGCTCCGGACACCATTTCTTTGAAGCCTGAACTGCTGACAGAGCATCTGGGACACCCGTCGCACCGGCCTGCTCTACAAAGCCACTGCAGCTTCCACTGTCAGAACAGATCTAAAACTGCCAGCACAGTCCCACCGCTGCCAGCACAGACCCACCGCTGCCAGCACAGAGCCCATTGCTGCCAGCACAGACCCCACTGATGCCAGCACTGACCCCACCAGCACTGCCCCTGCCTCCTGTGACTCCACTCCACCATCGCTGCTGCCCCCCTCCGGTAAGACAACACCAGAGTATAAGACGGACACTATTTTTTTTATCTCTAAATTTGGGGTGCGCCTTATAATCCGGTGCGTCTTATAAAACAAAAAATATGGTAATTTATTTTAATAATTCAGAACAAAAATGGAAACTCGTATATTATATAGAGTCATTTCACACAGGGGGATCTATTTCAGGTGTTTTTTTCTGTTAATGTTGATGATTATGGCTTACAGTCAAAGAAAACCCAAAAGTCATTCTCTCAGAAAATTATAATATTCTATAAGACCAACTGTAAAAAAATGATTTTAAGCTCAGAAATGATGGCCTACTGAAAAGTCTGTATAGTAAATTCACTCAATACTTGCTCAGGGCTCCTTTTGCATGGATTACTGCATCTATGTGGTGTGGCATGGAGGTGATCAGCCTGTAGCACTGCTGAGGTGTTATGGAAGCCCATGTTGCTTTGATAACAGCCTTCAGCTCATCTGCATTGTTGGGTCTGGTGTCTCTCATCTTCCTCTTGACAATACCCCATAGATTCTCTATGGAGTTTAGGTCAGGCAAATTTGCTGGCTATCAAGCACAGTGATACTGTGGTTATTAAACCAGGTATTGGTACTTTTGGCATTGTGGACAAGTGCCAAGTCTTGCTAGAAAATGAATTTTCCATCTCCAAAAAGCTTGTCGGCAGAGGGAAGCATGAAGTGCTCTAAAATGTCCTGGCAGACGGCTTCCCTGACTTTAGTCTTGAAAAAACACAGTGGACCTACACCAGCAGATGACATGGCTCCTTAAACCATCACTGATTGTGGAAACGTCACACTAGACCTCCATTAGCTTGGATTGTGGCCTCTCCACTCTTCCTCCAGACAGTTCTTTTTCTCCCTGGCCTAGGTTAGACGCTTCTGGAGTTGTCTACTGGTCATGAGTGGCTTGACACAAGGAATGCGACAGTTGTAGCCCATGTCCTGGATACGTCTGTGTGTGGTGGCTCTTGAAGCACTGACTCCATCAGCAGTCCAATCTTTGTAAATCTCTCCCCAATTTTTGAATAGCCTTTTCTTAACAATTATATCCAGGCTGCGGTTATCCCAGTCGCTTGTTCACCCTTTTCTACCACACTTTTTCCTTCCACTCAACGTTCCATTATTATGCTTGGATATAGCACTCTGTGAACAGCCAGCTTCTTTAGCAATGAACTTTTGTGAGCTACACTCCTTGTGGAGTGTGTTAATGACTGCCTTCTGGACATCAGTCAAGTCAGCAGTCTTCGCCAAGATTGTGTTTCTTACTGAACCAGACTAAGGGACCATTTCAAACGTTTAAGAAGCCTTTGCAGGTGTTTTGTGTTAATTATTCCATATTTTTCAATATTTGTGAGTTTAAAATCATTTTTTCTGTTGCCCCTATAAAATATTCTACATTTTCTGAGATAATGACTTTTAAGCTTTTCATTGGCTGTAAGCCATAGTCATCAACAAAACATTAACAAAAATAAACACTTGAAATAGATCCCTCTGTGTGTAATGAATGATATAATATATGTGTTTCCCCTTTTGTATTGAATTACTAAAATAAATTAACTTTTTGATGATATTCTAATTTTTTGAGAAGTACTTGTATGTCCCCCATCCTGATTTATATGTCCCCATCCTGATATATATGTCCATCATCCTGTCCCTCATCACAATAATATATGTGGTCATTTCGGTAAATGCAAGTGGTATGGCATCTCTCTATTTTATTATATAAATAGGACAACAAACAGAGGGCCATAAGGCACATGGAGGGCAGGAGGACACTTGTGTTGCTGAAGCAACTATTTAATATTTAGATATTTAGATTTGTTTCACATTAGAAAATAGAGAATTAAATATCATCCTTATTTTTTTTAGGTAACACAATGAAAAGTATTGAAAAGAAACTGAAGATTGCCATTGTGGCCGTTGTAATACTGTACATTATTGTCCTGGGCCTTCTTATCTTCACTATTAAATTAAAAGGTATTGTATAATATAATGTAATTGAATCACTGACAGAAAAAGGCCCCTGTGCAAAACAATATATGGGCCCTATGCAGTCCAAGAGCTCATCAAAATGTACAATTCCAACTGCTATGGAGGTAGAAATGCCCCCCTTACCTTTTGGGCCCCTTTGCGGCCGCACAGACTGCACCAATGATATGTCCGCCCCGAATTGAATATTTGCTTAAGGAGACCGACCAGTAGATGTTTATATAAGTCTCTTGGTTTACATGAAAAGGTATAATCACTCTAAGGGGTACTTTACACGCTGTGACATCGCTAGCGATTGCTAGCGATGTTGAGCGCGATAGTAACCGCCCCTGTCGCACATGCGATATGCGGTGATAGCTGCCGTAGCGAACATTATCGCACGGCAGCTTCACATGCACATACCTGGTCGGCGACGTCGCGGTGACTGCCGAATAATCCCTCCTTCAAGGGGGAGGTGCGTTCGGTGTCACTGCGATGACACCGCGATGTCACCAAGCGGCCGGCCAATAGAAACGGAGGGGCGGAGATGAGCGGGACGTATCATCCAGCCCACCTCCTCCCTTCCGCATTGCCGGCGGGACGCAGGTAATGAGATGTTTGTCGTTCCTGCGGTGTCACACATAGCGATGTGTGGTGTTGCAGGAACGACAAACAACATTGTACCGGCAGCAGCAACAACATTATGGAATGGAGCGACGTGATTTTTCATGTTTTTGCGATCGGTGATCGTCGCTCCTAGGGTTTACACGTTGCGATGTAGGTAACGGTGCCAGATGTGCGTCACTAACGACGTGACCCCGACGATATATTGTTACTGATGTCGCAATGTGTAAAGCCCGCCTTAGATTAGCCCAAGTCTGCACTACATTTGTTGACTTTGTAAAGATTCACACTGGAATGGAATTCAATTCAGACATAACTGCATGCATAATACTGTAGCTATTGCCTTAGGTGAGACTCAAAGCCAGGACTCCAATGTTACAAAGCAATAGTGCAGACCACTGACCACCAGTATAACCATCACACGGTATATTTTTTAACACTTTTAATTGATTTACAGTGTTTTCTGTGTATTATGTGTATATAATTGTGGCCAAAAGTTTTGAAACCAACACATATTTTGTTTTTCACAAAGTTTGCTACATCAGTATTTTTATGTATTTTAGCCACATACTGCATTTCTATTGTTTATGTAGTACAATTATCAGCATTTCATACATTTTTACACTTTTATTGAATAATTCATCAAGTTTATTCAAGACTCAATATTTACAGTGACAAGTCTTAAGGTCCAGTCACACGTAACGAGATCGTGAACGAGATCGCTACTACGTCACACTTCCTGGGTCGTTGCTGAGTCGTTATTGAAATCGCATGTAGGGTGTCACACATAACGACTTTAGGAACGAGCATGCGTTACGTATAACTATCTTTCAAATCGTTGGGACCCTGTCACACAGCAACTATGTTAACGATTCCGATCCCATTAAGGGCGTAGTGAAACGCAGTGAGCCACGTAGGCGTGCATTTTTTCGTCGCCTTTTCCATACCCCCTCCGCTTTGATTGGTGGCCAATACTGCGTTCTCATTGGGCGGCCGGATGGGCGTCGCCTTTTCCACACTAACGATGCAGTAGTGTTCTCAGTGCTAACCAATCGGTGCAGAGAGGGGCGCGGAAATGGTGACGTAACTACACGCTATTGTTCTCAGCGCCAACCAATCGGTGCAGAAGGGGCGTGGAAACGGGGACGCAACTACACGCCTTCGTGCATCTCATCTAGGTCTTCAACGAAATCGTTAGTAGGGTGTCAAACATACAGATCCATTCAGCCCAGCAGGACTCCAACGAGCCAAATATGGCCCAAGCTGTTCGGCATCGATCAGCGATTTCGCAGCAGGGGGTGAATCGTTGGTACGTGTCAAACGTGACGAGATTGCTATTAAAGTCGTTTTTGCGTCACAGAAACTGTGACGTAGTAACGATCTCGTTCACGATCTCGTTATGTGTGAAGTGGCCTTTATTTTTTAAGACTTCTGCAATGGCAGCTGGATATCAGATTCTGGGCCAAATCCTGACTGATGACAACCCATTCTTCTGTAATCAGTGCTTGTATCTTATCACAATTTCTGTTTGTCCCTCCACTTTTTGAGGATTTACCATAAAGTCTCAGTGGGATTAAGATTAGAGATGAGCGATCTGGCCGTGGTTCGGCTCGAGTTCGGTTCATCGAACGGAGGTCTCGTTCGAGTTCAGTTCGGCGAACATTCGACGAACCGAACTCGAACCAATAGGATATAATGGGAGGCAATCACAAACACATAAAAACGCATTATAAATGTACACATACAGTTAATAAACATTGCCATAACACTTACCGGTCCCCGTGATCCCTCTTGCACTCTGTCTCCTGCCGCTATTCCATCCGATGATCGCTGAATCCTCCCGGTGACCAGAACTGCCAGCAGTGAGGCAGGACCTATCAAGACGTCAAAATAGCCATGTGACCAGTCACGTGGCTATTATCTCATTGGCTACAGACTGCTCACATGACTATGACGCGTCATGTAGGACCTGTCATTGCACTCTCCGGTACACGGTGCACATTTTTGTATCGCCGTGTACCGGCGACATGCTCTAGCACACGGTCGACTCCCTGTTCCGTTAGGGACCGGCTGACACAGCCGGTCATTAACAGAGATCACCGTTGCCATAGCAACGCAGTTAGCGGTGACGTCACCGCTAACCGCGGCTCCGGGAATCACATGATCGGAGCCCTGTTGCTATGGTAACGCGTCTGTCACCGCCAGCAGCCAGCAGCACTGATCTCTCACGGAGTGAAGGCTGCACGGGAAGCAGCGTCTTCCCCCATGCAGCAGTGATGGAGCAGAGCTGCATTTGTTGAATGAGAAAGACAGAAGACCATGGATCGTGGAGGGCTGACAGGGGGTAATAAAGATGGAGTCTCTAATGTGTCTGTGTATTTATTTCTATTAAAGTATTTTTTCTCTGTGTGGTGTTTTTTTTAACCCTTTATTGGAGATTCTTAATGGCCGGGTCAAACGTGCCTGACATTAAGAATCTCTGGCTTAATACTGGCTAGTAAAACAAAGCCAGTATTAACTCATGATTACCCAACAAGCCACCCGGCTCCAGGGCTGTTGGAAGAGTTGGATACAGCGCCAGATGATGGCGCTTCTATGAGAGCGCCATTTTCTGGGGCGGCTGCGGACTGCAATTCGCAGCAGAGGCGCCCAGAAACCTCGGGCTAACCTGTGCTGTGGATTCCAATCCCCAGCTGCCTAGTTGTACCTGGCTGGACACAAAAATGGGGCGAAGCCCACGTCATTTTGTTTTTTAATTATTTAATTAAATAAGTGAAATAATTAAAAAAAACGGGCTTCCCTATATTTTTGGTTCCCAGCCGGGTACAAATAGGCAACTGGGTGTTGGAGGCAGTCCGTGGCTGCCTGCTGTACCTGGCTAGCATACAAAAATATGGCAAAGCCCACGTCATTTTTTTGGTGGGCAAAAAACTTCTGCATACAGTCCTGGATGGAGTATGCTGAGCCTTGTAGTTCTGCAGCTGCTGTCTGCTCTTCTCCATACATACAGACAGCAGCTGCATAACTACAAGGTTCAGCATACTCCATCCAGGACTGTATACAGAAGTTTTTTGACCCCTGAAAAAATTATGTGGGCTTCGCCATATTTTTGTATGCTAGCCAGGTACAGCAGGCAGGTACGGCTGCCCCCAACCCCCAGTTGCCTATTTGTACCCGGCTGGGAACCAAAAATAAAGGGAAGCCCTTTTTTTATTATTTCATGAATTTCATGAAATAATTAGAAAACAAATGACGTAGGCTTCGCCCCATTTTTGTGTCCAGCCAGGTACAACTAGGCAGCTGGGGATTGGAATCCGCAGCACAGCTTGGCCTGAGCTTTCTGGGCCCCACTGCTGCGAATTGCAGTCTGCAGCCGCCTCAGAAAATGGCACTTTCATAGAAGCGCCATCTTCTGGCGCTGTATCCAACTCTTCCAGCACCTGCCTGCTATACCTGGCTAGCATACAAAAATATGGCGAAGCTCACGTCCTTTTTTGTAGTTTTTTGGCAAAAAAAATAAAAAATGCTTCCCTGGATTTTCCATTGCCAGTGAAGGTAACACCAAGCAGTGGGGGTTAGCAGCCAGTAGCTGCTTGGATTACCCTTAGCTAGCAATACAAAAAATGCAGCGGGAGCCCATATATATTTTTTATTTAAATAACTAAAAACATAATGGGCTTCCCTGTATTTTGATTGCTGGACATCACAGTGCTGTAAAAATAAATCTTTAAAAAAATGACGTAGCGCTCCGCGGTATTTTTGATTCTCAGCGCAGATAAAGCAGACAGCTATGGGTTGCCACCCCCATCTGCCTGCCGTTACCTTGGTTGGCAATCAAAATACAGGGAAGCCCATTAATTTTTTCTATTTAAAAAATAGTTAAAAAAAAAAATGACGTTGGGTCCCCCCATTTTTGATAGCCAGCTAGGGTAAAGCAGACGGCTGTAGCCTGAAAACCACAGCTGGCAGCTTTACCGTGGTTGGGGATCCAATGTGGAGGTCCCCCCAGGCTCTTTTTTTATAATTATTTTATAAATATTAATAATTATACAAAAAAATAGGGTCCTCCCAAAATTGGATCATCAGCCAAGGTAAAGAGGACAGCTGTGGTCTGGTATTCTCAGGGTGGGAAGGTCTATAGTTATTGGGCCTTCACAGCCTAAAAATAGCAGGCCGCAGGCACCTCAGACGTGGCGCATCCACTAGATGCGCCAATCCTGGCGCTTCACCCCAGCTCATCCCGTGCCCTGGTGCAGTGGCAAACGGGGTAATAAATCGGGTTGATACTAGCTGTAAAGTCACCTGAGATCAAACCCAGCAGTTTGTGATGTCATGGCGTCTATTAGATACCCAACATCATAAACTGTCAGTACTAACAAAAAAAAAATCGACAAAAGAAATTTATTTGAAAAAACAGTCCCCAAAACATTTCCTCTTTCACCAATTTATTGTAAGAAAAAAAATAAAGGGGTCCCACGATGACTCTGGACCGTCTAGAATATGGGGGGGAGACACTCAGGGAACGTATCCCCCATTTTCTAGGAGTGCGGACCCTTCATGTGAGGAGTGTGGGTGCAATGAATCTGCACTCACTCTCCCCGGGTCCACAGCAGCAGAGTCCATGTCGTAATGGTTGCTACCAAAGCTGCAATGCCCTGCTCATGAGGTAAGGGCATGCCTAATCAGGAGAACTATTCTACATTTCCAAATATTGGTATTTGCTGATATTATTGCTATTCCACCTACTATATATTGGGGATAGGATCTTGGAAATGGAATACCCCTTTAAGTCCAGTTATCCAGCTGAATGAATACTAAACAACAGAGCTCGCTATTTAGATGTGTTTTCTTGTGGCGTATAATGGACTATTATGTTTGGTACTCGTTCAGCAGGGAAACTATAAAAGCAAATCCCTCCATTTGGAAATGTAGTATATAGCTCTCCTGATCAATTATGTTCCTTACCTCATGAGCAGGGCATTGCAGTAATAATAATAATTTATTAATTTATATAGCGTTATTAATTCCATAGCGCTGTATGTCTTTGGAGTGTGGGAGAAAACCAGAGTACCCGGAGGAAACCCACGCAAACACGGGGAGAACATACAAACTCCTTGCAGATGGTGCCCTTGGTGAGAATTGAACCCAGGACCTCAGCGCTGCAAGACTGCAGTGCTAACCACTGAGCCACCGTGCCGCCCATATTGCTTACAGATACATAATCACCACTCACTGTGTCTGAACACAGGAAGCTGAGCTGACAGCCGCTCTGTGCATGCGGCAGCGTCTATTGTGAAGGACAGGGTCGTGGGGGGATCAACGCTGCACAGGTACTGTGGGACATCGGGGAACACCGGTGGGTTATAGGGGGTGACCTTGCAGGGCCTGGGGAGGAGTTTTCTGTCGCATGTGTCATGGCACATGCGACAGAAATCAGAGGAGTAGGGTGAATGCGGCCGGCGCACTGCTGTGCGCGCGGCCATCTTGGATTTCTGGGAGGGCATCAGGGGGGGCACTTTGGCGACACCGGGGGACCGGAGGGGACCGGGGAGGAGATTTATCATGTTTGTTCATACCAGATGGGAGATAAATAATTTTTTACCGGCGCTGTCATTTACTGTAAGGTGATCATCGGTATACGGTGTATACCTGTGATCACGTGAGCAGGGACCGGAAAAACCGTCCTGAATCATGATCTCCAGGGTCTCAGCTAGCCCTGAAACCCCGGAGATTTTCTGACGCTGGGGGGCGTTATTCACTTATTTCTGCCTGCTGTTTATAAACGGCAGATCAGAATAAGGCTACATTCACAGGACCGATCCATTTTTGTGGTCTGCAAAAAACAGTCCGTTTTTTTTCACGGGTGCATCCGTGTGGCATCCGTTTCCGTTCCGTAGACGGTCCGTATGTCATCTGTTTGTCATCCGTGTGCCTTCCGTTTTTTTTGTGTACTGCAAAAAAACTGAAGGAGGGAAAATACATAAATTTACCCAGGATCCATAGCTTCAACCTACATGAGGCGGTCACATGTTCACTCCAGTGCCATTTTCTACTGCTTTTCACAGCGTAGAGCGCTCTGGTGATTTTCCTGTGCTTGTACACTTCATATCAGTGTTTTCTGTCATTATAATGGCAGAAAGACACATAATGTCCCACTCTCCTGCATTTTGTAATTTTGCACCCCTTGGTGCCTTTCATGTGGCACTAAGGGGTGCTTAGCTTTGTATTTAGCCAAAAAAAATGACGTAGGGTTCCCCCTATTTTTGTAACTAGCTAGGGTAAAGCAGCTGGCTGCAGCCTGCAGACCACATCTGGCAGCCTCACCTTGGCTGGTAATCCAAAACTGAGGGCACGCTGTTATTGTAAATTAAATAAATAATTTAAAAAAAAAAACACGTAGGGGTCCCCCCAAAATTGGATCACCAGCCAAGGTAAAGCAGACAGCTGGGGTCTGATATTCTCAGACTAGGGAGGTCCACGGTTATTGGACTCTCCCCAGCCTAAAAATAGCAGGCCGCAGCCGCCCCAGAAGTGGCGCATCCATTAGATGCGCCAATCTTGGTGCTTCGCCCCAGCTTATCCCGTGCCCTGGTGCGGTGGCAAACGGGGTAATATATGGGGTTAATACCAGATGTGTAATGTCCCCTGGCACCAAGCCCTGGGGTTGGTGAGGTCAGGCGTCTATCAGATACCCGACATCACCAACCCAGTCAGTAATAAAAAAAAATAGACGACAAACACATTTTTATTTGAAAAAACACTCCCCAATACATTCCCTTTTTAACCAATTTATTAGAAAGAAAAACAAATCCAGGTCTGGTGTAATCCGAGGGGTTGCCATGACGATCCACACTGTCCCAGTCAATGAAGAGCAGGATGTTCCCCATTGGCTGGGAGAGCAGTGCAGTGACCTGAGCTAACATCAATGGGTCAGCCCAGGTCACTGCAGGGGATGACAAGTGCTGCTGTCAGCGAGGTACATTACCTGCGCTGATCTCCTGCACTGCTGACAGCACCTGTCACTGAGTTCAATGACCGCCGCCTTCACAGCCAAGTATCGCGAGAGGCCCGTGACGTCACCGCTAGTCAGTCTCTGGTCGGAAGCGAGAGAAGGTGATGTGACAAGCGGCGGCCATGGAGGACAGTGACAGCGTTGAGGTCGGGACTTCATCACCGCAGGTAAGCCGAGCGGGACCATGTGTGCAGAGTGTCAGGAGGACGTCAGTGTCGTGGACTGCATGGCTGGGGACGTGTGTGTGTGTGTGTGTGTGTGTGTGAGTGTGTGTGTACATGCCGCGTGCAGGAGGGGGGGAGTGAGCTGAGCGGGGAAGTGTGGGCTTCCTGCACGTAACTAGGATAAACATCGGGTTACTAACCAAAGCGCTTTGCTTGGATACCCGATGTTTATCTTGGTTACCAGCTTCTGGCAGGCTGCCAGCGATGGCTCCTGCACACTGTAGCTGTAAAAAGCCCTGCTTTTTGCTGCTAGAACCGTTCTCGAACGTATCTAGAACTATCAAGCTTTAGCAAAAGAAGGGAATTTTGTTTACTTACCGTAAATTCCTTTTCTTCTAGCTCTAATTGGGAGACCCAGACAATTGGGTGTATAGCTACTGCCTCCGGAGGCCACACAAAGTATTACACTTAAAAGTGTAAGGCCCCTCCCCTACTGCCTATACACCCCCCGTGGGATCACGGGCTCCTCAGTTTTAGTGCAAAAGCAAGAAGGAGGAAAGCCAATAAACTGGTTTAAGCAAATTCAATCCGAAGGAATATCGGAGAACTGAAACCATTCAACATGAACAACATGTGTATACAAAAAAACAGGGGCGGGTGCTGGGTCTCCCAATTAGAGCTAGAAGAAAAGGAATTTACGGTAAGTAAACAAAATTCCCTTCTTCTTTGTCGCTCTATTGGGAGACCCAGACAATTGGTATGTCCAAAAGCAATCCCTGGGTGGGTAAAATAATACCTCGTGATAGGGCCATAAAAACGGCCCTTTCCTACAGGTGAGCAATCGCCGCCTGAAGGACTTGTCTACCTAGGCTGGCGTCCGCCGAAGCATAGGTATGCACCTGATAATGCTTGGTAAAAGTGTGCAGACTCGACCAGGTAGCCGCCTGGCACACTTGCTCAGCCGTAGCCTGGTGCCGTAATGCCCAGGACGCACCCATGGCTCTGGTAGAATGGGCCTTCAGCCCTGATGGAACCGGAAGCCCCGCAGAACGGTAGCCTTCAAGAATTGGTTCCTTGATCCACCGAGCCAGGGTGGATTTGGAAGCCTGCAACCCTTTACGCTGGCCGGCGACAAGGACAAAGAGTGCATCCGAGCGGCGCAGAGGTGCCGTGCGGGAAATGTAGATTCTGAGTGCTCTCACCAGATCCAACAAATGCAAATCCTTTTCACATTGATGAACTGGACGAGGACACAAAGAAGGTAAGGAGATATCCTGATTGAGATGAAAGGGGGATACCACCTTAGGGAGAAACTCCGGAATCGGGCGCAGAACCACCTTGTCCTGGTGAAACACCAGGAAGGGAGATTTGCATGACAGCGCTGCTAGCTCGGACACTCTCCGAAGAGACGTGACCGCTACTAGAAAGGCCACTTTCTGTGAAAGGCGAGACAGGGAAACATCCCTCAAAGGCTCGAAAGGCGGCTTCTGGAGAGCAATTAGAACCCTGTTCAGATCCCAGGGCTCTAACGGCCGCTTGTAAGGAGGGACGATATGACAAACCCCTTGCAGGAACGTGCGTACCTGAGGAAGTCGTGCTAGGCGCTTCTGAAAAAATACAGATAGCGCAGAGACTTGTCCCTTAAGGGAGCCGAGCGACAGACCTTTTTCCAACCCGGATTGCAGGAAGGAAAGAAAGGTAGGCAAAGCAAATGGCCAGGGAGAAACTTCCTGAGCAGAGCACCAAGTTAAGAATATCTTCCACGTCCTGTGGTAGATCTTGGCAGAGGATAGTTTCCTAGCCTGTCTCATGGTGGCAATGACCTCTTGAGATAGTCCTGAAGACGCTAGGATCCAGGACTCAATGGCCACACAGTCAGGCTCAGGGCCGCAGAATTCTGATGGAAAAACGGCCCTTGAGACAGCAAGTCTGGCCGGTCTGGTATTGCCCACGGTTGTCCTACCGTGAGATGCCACAGATCCGGGTACCACGACCTCCTTGGCCAGTCTGGAGCGACGAGGAGGGCGCGGCGGCAGTCGGACCTGATCTTGCGTAGCACTCTGGGCAACAGCACCAGAGGTGGGAACACATAAGGCAGCCGGAACTGCGACCAATCTTGAACTAAGGCGTCCGCCGCCAGAGCTCGGTGATCGTGAGACCGTGCCATAAAAGCTGGGACCTTGTTGTTGTGCCGAGACGCCATTAGGTCGACATCCGGCCTCCCCCAGCGGCAACAGATCTCCTGAAACACGTCCGGGTGAAGAGACCATTCCCCTGCGTCCATACCCTGGCGACTGAGGAAGTCTGCTTCCCAGTTTTCTACGCCCGGGATGTGAACTGCGGATATGGTGGATGCCGTGTCTTCCACCCACGTCAGAATCCGCCGGACTTCCTGGAAGGCTTGCCGACTGCGTGTCCCTCCTTGGTGGTTGATGTATGCCACCGCTGTGGAGTTGTCCGACTGAATTCGGATCTGCTTGCTTTCTAGCCACTGCTGGAAGGCTTGTAGGGCAAGATACACTGCTCTGATTTCCAGAACATTGATCTGAAGTGTGGACTCTTGTTGAGTCCACGTACCTTGAGCCCTGTGGTGGAGAAAAACTGCTCCCCACCCTGATAGACTCGCGTCCGTTGTGACCACCGCCCAGGATGGGGGTAGGAAAGACTTTCCTATTGACAATGAGGTGGGAAGAAGCCACCACTGAAGAGAATCCTTGGCTGCCTGAGAAAGGGAGACGTTCCTGTCCAGGGACGTCGACTTCCCGTCCCATTGGCGGAGAATGTCCCATTGTAATGGACGTTGATGAAACTGCGCGAAAGGGACTGCCTCCATTGCTGCTACCATCTTCCCCAGGAAGTGCATGAGGCGTCTCAAGGGATGCGACTGGCCCTGAAGGAGAGATTGCACCCCTGTCTGTAGTGAACGCTGTTTGTCCAGCGGAAGCATCACTATCGCTGATAGAGTATGAAACTCCATGCCAAGGTATGTTATCGATTGGGTTGGGGTCAGATTTGACTTTGAAAAGTTGATGATCCACCCGAAACTCTGGAGAGTCTCCAGCGCAACGTTCAGGCTGTGTTGGCATGCCTCTTGAGAGGGTGCCTTGACAAGTAGATGTTCCAAGTAAGGGATCACAGAGTGACCCTGAGAGTGCAGGACTGCTACTACTGCTGCCATGACCTTGGTGAAGACCCTTGGGGCTGTCGCCAGACCGAAAGGCAGGGCTACGAACTGAAGGTGTTCGTCTCTTAAAACGAAGCGTAGAAAACGCTGGTGTTCTGGAGCAATCGGCACGTGGAGATAAGCATCTTTGATGTCTATTGATGCTAGGAAATCTCCTTGAGTCATTGAGGCGATGACGGAGCGGAGGGATTCCATCCGGAACCGCCTGGTTTTCACATGCTTGTTGAGCAGTTTTAGGTCCAGAACAGGACGGAAAGACCCGTCCTTTTTTGGCACCACAAACAAATTGGAGTAAAAACTGTGACCTTGCTCCTGAAGAGGAACAGGGATCACCACTCCTTCTGCCTTTAAAGAGCACACCGCCTGCAGAAGAGCATTGGCTCGGCCGGGAGGCGGAGAAGTTCTGAAGAATCGAGTTGGAGGACGAGAACTGAACTCTATCCTGTACCCGTGAGACAGAATGTCTCTCACCCAACGGTCCTTGACATGTGGCAGCCAAATGTCTCCAAAGCGGGAGAGCCTGCCACCGACCGAGGATGCGGAGAGAGGAGGCCGAAAGTCATGAGGAAGCCGCTTTGGTAGCGGTTCCTCCGGCTGCTTTCTTTGGGCGTGACTGGGCCCGCCAAGAATCTGAGCTCCTCTGATCCTTTTGAGTCCTTTTGGACGAGGAGAATTGGGACCTGCCCGAGCCTCGAAAGGACCGAAACCTCGACTGTCCCTTCCTCTGTTGGGGTTTATTTGGTCTGGGCTGAGGTAAGGATGAATCCTTACCCTTGGACTGTTTAATGATTTCATCCAATCTCTCACCAAACAGTCTGTCACCAGAAAATGGCAAACTGGTTAAGCACTTCTTGGAAGCAGAATCTGCCTTCCATTCCCTTAACCACAATGCTCTGCGTAAAACCACGGAGTTGGCGGACGCCACTGCCGTACGGCTTGTAGAGTCCAGGACAGCATTAATAGCGTAAGACGCAAATGCAGACATTTGAGAGGTTAAGGACGCTACTTGCGGAATAGATGTACGTGTGACAGTGTCAATCTGCGCCAAACCAGCTGAAATAGCTTGGAGTGCCCATACGGCTGCGAATGCTGGAGCAAACGACGCGCCGATAGCTTCATAGATGGATTTCAACCAGAGCTCCATCTGTCTGTCAGTGGCATCTTTAAGTGAAGCCCCATCTTCCACTGCAACTATGGATCTAGCCGCAAGCCTGGAGATTGGGGGATCCACCTTTGGACACTGGGTCCAGCCTTTGACCACGTCAGGGGGAAAGGGATAACGTGTATCCTTAAGACGTTTGGAGAAACGCTTATCTGGATAAGCGTGGTGTTTCTGGACTGACTCTCTAAAGTCAGAGTGGTCCAGAAAAGTACTCAATTTACGCTTAGGATACCTGAAATGGAATTACTCCTGCTGTGAAGCTGACTCCTCCACTGGAGGAGCTGTGGGAGAAATATCCAACATTTTATTGATGGACGCTATGAGATCATTCACCATTGCGTCCCCATCAGGTGTATCCAGATTGAGAGCGGTCTCAGGATCAGAATCCTGATCAGCAACCTCTGTCTCATCAAACAGAGAGCCTTCCTGCTGGGACCCTGACCAGTGTGATGAAGTCGAGGGTCGCTCATAGCGAGCTCGCTTAGGCTGTCTGGGACTGTCGTCCGTGTCAGAGCCATCACCCCGGGATGCATGGGACCCCCCCGGAGCACGGATGTGTTCCAAAAGAGGGGAACCAGGGAGCATTGAATCAACAGTGCCCATGGTCTGAGTTACTGGTCTGGACTGCAAAGTCTCAAGGATTTTAGACATAGTCACCGACAGTTTATCAGCAAAAACTGCAAACTCCGTCCCCGCCACCTGGACAGTGCTCACAGGTGGTTCTCCTTGGGCCACCTCTAGCAGAGGCCCCGGCTGAGCAAGTGCTACAGGGGCCAAACATTGCACACAATGGGGGTCAGTGGCACCTGCCGGTAGAACAGCCTTACATGCGGTACAAGTAGCATAGAAAGCCTGTGTCTTGGCCCCTTTGCTTTTTGCGGACGACATGCTGTTGTCTAGCAATCTAGGAGGGTATATAGCCAAGAATAGCGACCGTACAATGCAATGTATAGCATACAAGCATAAAGTACAAATGAACACTGCGGCACTAGTGGGGTGAGCCCTCGAGGGCTGCTTACCGCCCGCTGAAAAGCGGGTGTGTGACCGCCAGAATCCCGTGCCTGGGTCTCCCAGAGCTCGTGTCCCTTCTCCACTCAGACTGCAAACAGGAATGGCTGCCGGCGTCCTGTGAAGAGGGGCGGGCCGTGGGCGTGCCCCAGACAAAGTGCGGGAAACTAGCGTCCCACTGTGCCTACTGAGGGGGGTTGGAGTATGCTAAGCAGACTCCAGCCCTCGGCGCTGACGTTCTGACCAGCGTCCCGCCCTTCCCCTGACTGGCAGGCCTGGGGGCGGGAACGAAACGGAACTAGGCCGCAAAAGCCGGGGACTCGATTTATAAGCGCGGCCGTCGTATAAGCACGGCCAGCGCGGAAGTCCCCGGCGCACCACAAGTCCCAGCCGCACCGCAGTGTAAAAAACCGCCAGCAGCGGCCGGCGCGGCAGTTCCTAATACAGAAACTCACTCAGCAAAGCTGCAGTGAGTAAAGCACCAGCGCGCCGCGCTGCTGTCCCCGGCGCACTAACACACCCAGCAATGCTGGTGTGTGTGCGCGATCTGTACGGGGACCCAGAGTACCTTAATGTAGCAGGGCCCTGTCCCTGACGATACTCATCTCCACGTCCAGCAGATTCCCAGGGGCTGTGGACGGAGCACGGTCTCCTGTGCTTGGAGACCGATAGGATCCCACTTCACCCAGAGCCCTAAGGGGATGGGGAAGGAAAGCAGCATGTCGGCTCCAGCCTCCGTACCCGCAATGGGTACCTCAACCTTAACAAACACCGCCAACAAAAGTGGGGTGAGAAGGGAGCATGCTGGGGGCCCTAGTATGGGCCCTCTTTTCTTCCATCCGACAAAGTCAGCAGCTGCTGCTGACTAAACAGTGGAGCTATGCGTGGATGTTAGCCTCCTTCGCACAAAGCATGAAAACTGAGGAGCCCGTGATCCCACGGGGGGTGTATAGGCAGTAGGGGAGGGGCCTTACACTTTTAAGTGTAATACTTTGTGTGGCCTCCGGAGGCAGTAGCTATACACCCAATTGTCTGGGTCTCCCAATAGAGCGACAAAGAAAGGTCGAGTTCTAGTTTTATCTAGAACAGCCCCCAAAATCACTCGAGCCGCTAACTGGAGAACCTTGAAGCGCGAACCGCGCTCAACTCTAATTAAGATTTAAGATGAGCAAACCCAAAATGTAAGGTCGAGGTTCGTACCGAACACTTGGTGTCTGGGAATCAAACCTGAACATGGTCTTTTTTTTAAAAAAAATAAAAAAAAAAGTCTGTGCTCCAGTTTGGGTGTTTTAAGTATGCTAACCATTTGATTGAGTATCGGTGTGCTCAGGTAAGCTTGGTGTTCAGCCCAGTGAGAGCCACTTGCAATCTCTGAATGGCTCTCGTAGGGGGTCAAAACAATGTTATTGGATGCTGCGTGTCCCCCTGAAATGCTCTGTTTATGTCTGGTTCTATGTGGGTTTCCAGCCGGGCTACCCAATCAGTGACTTTGATTATGCTCATTACTTGAGTAGAGCCCAATACATCAGGTACCCATTGACTTATATCTGGTTTGGGGTCTGTGAGGTAAATCCGGAGATATGACGATAAATCATGATATTCAAGTATGTCAGGAAGCCCTCTCCTGGTGTCACCCCCCCTTTCCTTCACACAACTGGTTTAGCAACAAACTCCATGGCCATGTCCTGTGATATGGAAATTAGGTGGCTTTAGGACAAAGGACACAGGATGACTCCCTGCCGTCACCCTGTAACAAGAGTTGTATCTCATTAGCAAGGCTATGGAACTAGCAGACAGAACGACTCCAGTAAAAAATGGTTCATATCTCGCAAGCCATATTTCCGATAAATATGGCAACCATAAAAATGGTGTCTCCGCATGCAGACGATGCCGGCACACCCTTTTTATGGGAGCAGGACATTGGGAAATGCCCCAGGCGTGATATCAGCCAATGGGGAACTGGCAGACAGGTCATGAGTCCCCTCGTTCTGTAGCTAAATTCATAACTGTCACAATGAGAGCATTGGCGTCTGCCTACGACGCTCCCAGGCAAAGTTATGGCCAATATCCCCTTTGCTGGATAATTCTGATCCATGCAGGGGGAGTGGCAGTGCTTCCCTGTGAGGTCACTAAGGTAGGAGGGGACCTGGATCTGCCCAGGTTGATAACCCTACTTCGGCCATTTTCCAGTGTTCTTCTGCTCGGGGGCCTGGTTGGGAAAGACCTGTGAGGGAGTTCCTGGAAACCTGGTCTACAGCGCCCCCCTGTGGCCAGACGCAACAAGGTAACTGCTGGAACTGTGTATGCCTGTTTGTAACCCATGCTTTGATTGTAACTGTACTCTGACATATGTATATTCTGTAGATTCCCTATTGTATATATTGTAGTTTCTAGTGTGCTTTAGGCTGATTAAATTATATAATTAATCTTGGGCTGTTCTGTTATCTCGATCTTGAATCCCACGTCTGTGTGTTCGGCTAATAGTTACCGTAAATCGGTTGGTGGCAGCGAGTTGTGCCAAGGATTATTGTGGGGAGGCCAGTGAGATTCAGGGAGGTTTTATATATTCCGCCCGCGGAGGTCGGGGGAATATATACCCTACTCTCACCGGGGACCCTTCAATAATCGGCATACGTAGTATAGCGGCCTCCTTGCTTATTGTCGGGCAATTCCATAATTGGCCTGACTATAAGAGGGGCGCTAGAGAGCGCGTCACGTGCTCTGTCTGTCGGTCGGGAGGTATAAAGGAGGGGTGACCCCCACTTGTTACCCCCCGATTGTGACGTACTGGTAGCCAGCGCAGGGGATTTCTGAGTGACCCCCCCAGTGGTTTGTGACATATTGGTGGCATAGCGGTGGGATCGAGATAATAGTGTGTGTGAGTGTGAGACCCATACTCCCAGACACTAAAGACTGCCTGCAGCAGCTGTGGCTGCTGGGGTCTTCAGACTAGCTCAACACTAGAGTGTCAGAGTGCAGATACTGTAAGGTGTGTGGAGGCATCAGGTGTCAGTTCTGTGTCAGTGACCAAAAGTCTGCAAGAATGGCTGATGGCACCAGGAGCAGAGCTATGCAACTGGCCAATGCTAAAGCAGGAGCCGAAGAGAGGGAGGACGGTGCTGTGGGCAGTAATGAGGAGGTTGCCCACGAGTCCTCCAGGAGCTCGACGCCAGAAAACCGTTCTGCAGAGGACAGCGCACAAGCTGGCAATTATGGACAAGATGAGGAGCAGCTCACCCAAGGGTCCTCAACGAGCCAGATGCCAGCCCTCCGCTCTGCAAGGGACAGTGAATCACCAGGCTCCGCAGCGGGCCGCAGATCACCACGTGCCATTCCACCGAGCCTGGGAGGCTCGGATAGCCTTCTTCAAATGGCTATGGCCCTTCTCCAGGCTGGAGACCAGGAGGGCTACAAGGGACTCCTGGCAGAGCGCAGGGCAGAGCGGCAAGCAGCGCGTGAGGCTGAGGCTGCGGAGCGGCAGGCAGCGCGTGAAGAGCGCCAGGCAGAGCGTGACTACCAGCTGCAGCTAGCTCAGCTCCGGCCCTCATCAGCCACACGTGACCTTCAAGACACCAAACTTCCAAAGGTCCGTGTTGAGGACTTCCCAGTGCTGGAGAAGGATGGAGACTTGGACTCTTTCTTGACTGCTTTTGAACGGACTTGCTTGCAGCACCATCTGGACAAGGACCAGTGGGCCAAATACCTGACCCCCCGTTTAAGGGGTAAGGCCCTGGATATCCTTGGGGACTTGCCTGCTGAGGCAGATCAGGGCTACGACACCATCAAGCGGGCCCTGATCCAACAGTACAACCTCACTCCAGAGTCCTACCGCAAGAAGTTCCGGAGCCTACAGAAGGGACCAAAGGACTCCTGGGCTGACCACCGGCGGGCACTTGCCCGAGCTGCCGACCACTGGACCCAAGGCCTGCAGCTTTCCACCGGACCGGAGATCCTGGACTTGTTCATCACGGAGCAACTCTTGTGGAACTGCCCTGAGGATCTCCGCCAGTTCATCCGAGACCAGAAGCCAAAGGGGTCCACGGCTACAGCTGCCCTTGCCGATGACTACACCAACAACCGGGCCCCTGAGGCCAGGAGAGCGGCCACCAGCAGCACCTGGAGAGGGGGTAAGATGAATTCGGCGACTGCCCCACCTGCCCCTAGACTGCAGGGGGTGTCCCCCTCAACTCCCCTCTCCAGGCCCGTGGCGGAACCAAGACGGTGCCACCAGTGCAACCTACCTGGACACTTCAAGGCCATGTGCCCTCAGCGTCCCAAGGCCCCGGCTCCGTCCCCGTCCCAAGGGCCGCCCAAGGTGTATTGTGTGGGTGGGGGTGGTGGTAGGTCCCTGGACAGCTTCCAACCTGTCACCGTCGGCCGGTCTGTGACCATAGGACTGCGAGACAGCGCCTCGGAGGTGACTCTGGTGCGGCCTGAGATGGTGTCCCCCCAAGACTTGATCCCTGGAAAAACCCTCGCTGTCTCCGGGATTGGAGGCAT